>NW_027011099.1:0-26238 GCF_036934945.1 Oncorhynchus masou masou | reverse complement strand
TCCTCCTCCTTCTCTCCTCCACACCCCTCCCCTGTTCTCTCTTACGCTCCACCTCTCCGCCACACCTCCTCCCCTGTTCTCTCACCCTCCTCCTCTCCTCCACACCCATCCCTGTTATCTCACCCCTCCTCCACACCCCTCCCCTGTTCTCTCACCCCTCCTCCTCTCCTCCACACCCATCCCTGTTATCTCACCCCTCCTCCACACCCTCCCCCTGTTCTCTCACCCACACCTCCTCTCCTCCACACCCATCCCTCCCTGTTATCTCACCCTCCTCCACACCCTCCCCTGTTCTCTTACCCCTCCTCCTCCTTCTCTCCTCCACACCCCTCCCCTGTTCTCTTACTCCACCTCTCCTCCACACCCCTCCCCTGTTCTCTTACTCCTCCTCTCCGCCACACCCCTTCCCTGTTCTCTCACCCCTCCTCCTCTCCTCCACACCCATCCCTGTTATCTCACCCCTCCTCCACACCCCTCCCCTGTTCTCTTACTCCACCTCTCCTCCACACCCCTCCCCTGTTCTCTCACCCCTCCTACTCCTTCTCTCCTCCACACCCCTCCCCTGTTCTCTCACCCCTCCTACTCCTTCTCTCCTCCACACCCCTCCCTGTTCTCTCACCCTCCTACTCCTTCTCTCCTCCACACCCCTCCCCTGTTCTCTCACCCTCCTACTCCTTCTCTCCTCCACACCTCTCCCCTGTTATCTCACCCCTCCTCCACACCTCTCCCCTGTTATCTCACCCCTCCTCCACACCTCTCCCTTGTTCTCTTACCCCTCCTCCTCCTTCTCTCCTCCACACCCCTCCCCTGTTCTCTCACCCCTCCTACTCCTTCTCTCCTCCACACCTCTCCCCTGTTATCTCACCCCTCCTCCACACCTCTCCCTTGTTCTCTTACCCCTCCTCCTCCTTCTCTCCTCCACACCCCTCCCCTGTTCTCTTACTCCACCTCTCCGCCACACCCCTCCCCTGTTCTCTCACCCCTCCTCCTCTCCTCCACACCCATCCCTGTTATCTCACCCCTCCTCCACACCTCTCCCCTGTTCTCTTACCCCTCCTCCTCCTTCTCTCCTCCACACCCCTCCCTGTTCTCTCACCCCTCCTCTTCCTTCTCTCCTCCACACCCCTCCCCTGTTCTCTCACCCCTCCTCTTCCTTCTCTCCTCCACACCCCTCCCCTGTTCTCTTACCCCTCCTCTTCCTTCTCTCCTCCACACCTCTCCCCTGTTATCTCACCCCTCCTCCACACCTCTCCCTTGTTCTCTCACCCCTCCTACTCCTTCTCTCCTCCACACCTCTCCCCTGTTCTCTCACCCTCCTCCTCTTTCTCTCCACACCTCTCCCCTGTTCTCTCACCCCTCCTCCTCCTTCTCTCCCTCCACACCTCTCCCCTGTTCTCTCACCCCTCCTCTTCCTTCTCTCCTCCACACCCCTCCCCTGTTCTCTCACCCCTCCTCTTCCTTCTCTCCTCCACACCCCTCCCCTGTTCTCTCACCCCTCCTCCTCTTTCTCTCCTCCACACCTCTCCCCTGTTCTCTCACCCCTCCTCCTCCTTCTCCCTCCTCCACACCCCTCCCCTGTTCTCTCACCCTCCTCCACACCTCTCCCTTGTTCTCTCACCCCCTCCTCCTCGCTCTCTCCCCTCCACACCTCTCCCCTGTTCTCACCCCTCCTCTTCCTTCTCTCCTCCACACCCCTCCCCTGTTCTCTCTCACCCCTCCTCTTCCTTCTCTCCTCCACACCCCTCCCCCTGTTCTCTCACCCCCTCCTCTTCTCTCTCCACACCTCTCCCCTGTTATCTCACCCCTCCTCCACACCTCTCCCTTGTTCTCTCACCCCTCCTCTTCCTTCTCTCCTCCACACCCCTCCCCTGTTCTCTCACCCCTCCTCCACACCTCTCCCTTGTTCTCTCACCCCTCCTCTTCCTTCTCTCCTCCACACCTCTCCCCTGTTCTCTCACCCCTCCTCTTCCTTCTCTCCTCCACACCTCTCCCCTGTTCTCTTACCCCTCCTCTTCCTTTTCTCCTCCACACCCCTCCCCTGTTCTCTCACCCCTCCTCCTCCTTCTCTCCTCCACACCCCTCCCCTGTTATCTCACCCCTCCTCTACACCTCTCCCCTGTTCTCTCACCCCTCCTCCTCCTTCTCTCCTCCACACCCCTCCCCTGTTATCTCACCCCTCCTCTACACCTCTCCCCTGTTCTCTCACCCCTCCTCCTCCTTCTCTCCTCCACACCCCTCCCCTGTTCTCTTACCCCTCCTCTTCCTTCTCTCCTCCACACCTCTCCCCTGTTATCTCACCCCTCCTCCACACCTCTCCCTTGTTCTCTTACCCCTCCTCCTCCTTCTCTCCTCCACACCCCTCCCCTGTTCTCTTACTCCTCCTCTCCTCCACACCCCTCCCCTGTTCTCTCACCCCTCCTCCTCTCCTCCACACCCATCCCTGTTATCTCACCCCTCCTCCACACCCCTCCCCTGTTCTCTTACCCTCCTCCTCCCTCCTCCACTCCCTCCCCTGTTATCTCACCCCCTCCTCCACCTCTCCCCTGTTATCTCACCCCTCCTCCTCCCCTTCTCTCCTCTCCCTGTTCTTCTCACCCCTCCTCCTCCTTTTCCCCATTAAAGACTGAGAGAGCAGCGGAAGTAATTAGAGCCCTGTGTGTGTGTGTGTGTGTGTGTGTGTGTGTGTGTGTGTGTGTGTGTGTGTGTGTGAGAGCGTATGAGTGTGTGGACCATACCAGAATGTCTAGATCAAAGCACCAGTCACCATGAGTCCAGAAAGGCACCTGAAAAATGTTCAGCCCTCTTAAACCCTCCTCCTCGCTCCCCTCCATCTCTCTCATCTGCCTCCCCTGCCACCAACCTCATCCTCCTGCTACAGAGCAGACACGAATAGAATGAAACACACCATCACCACACTTGGTGTCCCCTTTAACACAATACCATATCACACACAGGTACAGAGAGTCACACACACGCTGATGCTACCACAGTGGGCCATAAAGACAATTGTCAATAAAGTTTTTCAAACAAAACAACTGGACGTCACACCACAATGGCGGCCAGCACAACAGTGACAGTTCTGACTCCCAATGGAAGAAGACAAACCGTAAAAATCTCGCAAACACACCTTTGCTACAGGTAGGTAGTAATAAAGTGATGTCCTGCTCTCTCAGTCTGCGTTCAAAATAACTGCCTCCCTTTTCTAGGTTATGAAAACGAGAGTGATCTTTTCATGTCGGCTGAACAATGACTGTTCAGTTTAGCCTGCTCGTTTTTCTCTCTTTGTCTGCACAAAGTAAGTTGCTTTGCTAGTTAACTTGTTTAGCTGATAGATAACCAATACTTTGTATTTAGGTCCTCGAAGACGTCTGCAAGAAACATGGAATTAATCCTGACGATCACGGTTTAAAGTGAGTTGAGAGCTTTGTTGTTAGCCTAGCTAGCTAACTTGGTCTCTAGACGTGCTAACGTTAGCTGGCTAGCTCTGTGAACTGAAAGACTAGCTAGATATCCTCTTTATTACAACATTTTCCGTGGATGTTTTGTAGTGGTACCCAGATCATCAAACTGAACGATGATAAAGCTGTGATTGAGTGGAGGGGGAGGGATGGCTAGTCGTGTGTGCCCTCTGTCCGGGCCCTTTGTATACTTGGCTCAGGACACTGCTCTTTCACTAAAGCCTCACCCCCCCTCTCTCTCTCTATCCATCTATCCATCCATCCATCCATCCATCCATCCATCCATCCATCCATCCATCCATCCATCCATCCCCTTGACAGATTTCAGAGGAACGTTCTGGACCTGTCGCTCCAGTGGAGGTTTGCCAGCGTGCCAAACAATGCCAAGCTGGAGGTGGTGACCAGCACCCGGAAACAGACAGGGACCGACAGCCCGGTGGGTGAAACTAGTGTGTGTGGCGTCCAGCATGACTTCACCATGTCCAGGAAACAACATCCATTCTACTACTTCTGCTTCATTATGATCATAACAACATTACTGTTGCATTTGATAAAATGTTCCATGTTGCCCCTTTGGCTGTCAGAGTACCTGTCTCTCCACCCCTCTCTTTTATATACCTCTGTCTCTCTCCTTCTCTACCCCTCTCTCTCCCCCGACTTCTCCAATGAGGTTTAATGGTGGTTGGCATCCAATATGTTGCATTACCGCCACCTACTAGACTGGTGTACAACTCCCTTATACTTTGAGTGAAATTAACAAATACCCTACCATCTAACTTAATCTAACACTACACTCACAAAATGTTTTAAATAACACCACCCTCCTCCAGTATTTATATCTATTTAGTCCAACAGGCCAACAGCCTGAAAGGATGGGACACCACCACTTAACACACCCTGTAACTCTTCCGACGTCAAGTCTCACACAGCCAAATACCTCTCTGCAGCTGCCACCACCACCAATCTGCTGTGACTTACGTTCTATCCCTGCAGTACAGTTGATAACCATTGCTTTAAATGCTAAAAATCCCATCTTAATGAAACGTGTATCACTTGTTGGCCTCTCCTCTGTACTGGTACAGATCTACTACTCACACCACTCCTCTCATGATCCCTTGACCCATCTTCCTCTACTTTCACTGCCTCAGCATATGACAACTTCTGCTCTACTCTAACCATGGAAACCTCAACCTGCCTCTCTCACAAGAGACATCTGATCCCCAGCACCATGGGCATCCCTACAATTGACACACACCACTACTTTCCCAATGCTACATATTCCTTTGTCTCATGCCCTTCTCACACCTAGGAACCTCCCTCCTACACACCTCTGCCACATAGGAACACCTAGGAACCTCCCTCCTACACCTCTCTGCCACATAGGAACACCTAGGAACCTCCCTCCTACACACCTCTGCCACCTAGGAACCTCCCCTCCTACACACCTCTGCCACATAGGAACACCTAGGAACCCCCTCCCACACCTCTGCCACATAGAACACCTAGGAACCTCCCTCCTACACACCTCTGCCACATAGGAACCTCCCTCCTACACACTGCTGCCACATAGGAACACCTAGGAACCTCCCTCCTACACACTGCTGCCACATAGGAACACCTAGGAACCTCCCTCCTACACCTCTCTGCCACATAGGAACACCTAGGAACCTCCCTCCTACACACTCTGCCACATAGGAACACCTAGGAACCTCCCTCCTACACCTCTCTGCCACATAGGAACACCTAGGAACCTCCCTCCTACACCTCTCTGCCACATAGGAACACCTAGGAACCTCCCTCCTACACACTCTGCCACATAGGAACACCTAGGAACCTCCCTCCTACACCTCTCTGCCACATAGGAACACCTAGGAACCTCCCTCCTATACCTCTCTGCCACATAGGAACACCTAGGAACCTCCCTCCTACACCTCTCTGCCACATAGGAACACCTAGGAACCTCCCTCCTACACCTCTCTGCCACATAGGAACACCTAGGAACCTCCCTCCTACATACCTCTGCCACCTAGGAACCTCCCTCCTACACACCTCTGCCACATAGGAACACCTAGGAACCTCCCTCCTACACACTCTGCCACATAGGAACCTCCCTCCTACACACTGCTGCCACATAGGAACACCTAGGAACCTCCCTCCTACACACCTCTGCCACATAGGAACACCTAGGAACCTCCCTCCTACACACCTCTGCCACCCTTTTCTTGAGAGAAACAATGCACATTTCTTTCCCCCATTTGTTTAATGCCAAGCGCCTTCTTTCCCTCTCTCTACCCCTCTCTTTCTCTACCTCTCTCTACCCCTCTGTTTATATACCCCTCTCTCTACCACTCTCTTTCTCTACCTCTCTCTCTACCCCTCTGTTTATATACCCCTCTCTCTACCCCTCTGTTTATATACGCCTCTCTTTCTCTACCCCTCTCTTTCTCTACCCCTCTGTTTATATACCCCTCTCTACCACTCTCTTTCTCTACCCCTCTGTTTATATACCCCTCTCTACCCCTCTCTTTATATACCCCTGTCTCTACCCCTCTCTTTACATACTCCTCTCTCTATCCCTCTGTTTATATACCCCTCTCTTTCTCTACCCCTCTGTTTATATACCCCTCTGTTTATATAACCATGTCTCTATCCCTCTGTTTATATCCCTCTCTCTACCACTCTCTCTCTACCCCTCTGTTTATATACCCCTCTGTTTATATAACCATGTCTCTATCCCTCTGTTTATATCCCTCTCTCTACCCCTCTGTTTATATACCCCTCTCTTTCTCTACCCCTCTGTTTATATACCCCTCTGTTTATATACCCCTCTGTTTATATAACCATGTCTCTATCCCTCTGTTTATATCCCTCTCTCTACCACTCTCTCTCTACCCCTCTGTTTATATACCCCTCTGTTTATATACCCCTCTCTTTATATAACCATGTCTCTATCCCTCTGTTTATATCCCTCTCTCTACCACTCTCTACCCCTCTCTCTACCCCTCTGTTTATATACCCCTCTCTACCCCTCTCTCTACCCCTCTCTTTCTCTACCCCTCTCTCTACCCCTCTGTTTATATACGCCTCTCTTTCTCTACCCCTCTCTTTCTCTACCCCTCTGTTTATATACCCCTCTCTCTACCACTCTCTTTCTCTACCCCTCTGTTTATATACCCCTCTCTTTATATACCCCTGTCTCTACCCCTCTCTTTACATACTCCTCTCTCTATCCCTCTGTTTATATACCCCTCTCTTTCTCTACCCCTCTGTTTATATACCCCTCTGTTTATATAACCATGTCTCTATCCCTCTGTTTATATCCCTCTCTCTACCACTCTCTCTCTACCCCTCTGTTTATATACCCCTCTGTTTATATACCCCTCTCTTTATATAACCATGTCTCTATCCCTCTGTTTATATCCCTCTCTCTACCACTCTCTACCCCTCTCTCTACCCCTCTGTTTATATACCCCTCTCTACCCCTCTCTACCCCTCTCTTTCTCTACCCCTCTCTCTACCCCTCTGTTTATATACCCCTCTCTTTATCTACCTCTCTTTATATACCCCTCTCTCTATCTACCCCTCTCTTTATATACCCCTCTCTCTATCTACCCCTCTCTTTATATACCCCTCTCTCTATCTACCCCTCTCTTTATATACCCCTCTCTCTATCTACCCCTCTCTTTATATACCCCTCTCTCTATATACCCCTCTCTTTATATACCCCTCTATCTATCTACCCCTCTCTTTATATACCCCTCTCTCTATCTACCCCTCTGTTTATATACCCCTTTCTCTACCCCTCTGTTTATATACCCCTCTCTCTACCCCTCTGTTTATATACCCCTCTCTCTACCACTCTGTTTATATACCCCTCTCTCTACCCCTCTCTTTATATACCCTCTCTCTACCCCTCTCTTTATATACCCTCTCTCTACCCCTCTCTTTATATACCCTCTCTCTACCCCTCTCTTTATATACCCTCTCTCTACCCCTCTCTTTATATACCCCCTCTCTACCCCTCTCTTTATATACCCTCTCTCTACCCCTCTCTTTATATACCCCTCTCTCTACCCCTCTCTTTATATACCCCTCTCTCTACCCCTCTGTTTACATACCCGTCTCTCTACCCCTCTGTTTACATACCCGTCTCTCTACCCCTCTGTTTACATACCCGTCTCTCTACCCCTCTGTTTATATACCCCTCTCTCTACCCCTCTGTTTATATACCCCTCTCTCTACCCCTCTGTTTATATACCCCTCTCTCTACCCCTCTGTTTATATACCCCTCTCTCTACCCCTCTGTTTATATACCCCTCTCTCTACCCCTCTGTTTATATACCCCTCTCTCTACCACTCTGTTTATATACCCCTCTCTCTACCACTCTGTTTATATTCCCCTCTGTCTCTCTGTCCCTCATTCTGACTCACAGTTCTCATCCAACATAGTTCCCCTGTTTCTATTTTTATAAATGGTTAGTTGTTAAAAACACATTTTCCTCATCCTTTTTAACTCTGCCGGTGTCCTGGGGGAAACATGTTTTCCATGTTAGCTCGTCACCACAGTGAGTGATAGGTAAACAACTGGCCGGCATGGGTCATCATCCATCTGGGATGACGTCTGCCCGTTTCCACTGGGGTTCTGAGAAGAGGTCCTTTCTTAATGACATCATCAATCCTCTGACAGCACCCGTCATCAACATGTGCCAAGTGACCCCCCTCCGAGAAAACGCATACAACACGCTACCAAGTGTTGACGTTCCACACCACCATAGACAGTCAGACATCACCACCTATATGTAGTGTTTCTGTTCCACACCACCATAGACAGTCAGACATCACAACCTATATGTAGTGTTTCTGTTCCACACCACCATAGACAGTCAGACATCACAACCTATATGTAGTGTTTCTGTTCCACACCACCATAGACAGTCAGACATCACCACCTATATGTAGTGTTTCTGTTCCACACCACCATAGACAGTCAGACATCACCACCTATATGTAGTGTTTCTGTTCCACACCACCATAGACAGTCAGACATCACCACCTATAGAGGCGGGTAGCCTAGTGGTTAGAGGCGGGTAGCCTAGTGGTTAGAGGCGGGTAGCCTAGTGGTTAGAGATGGGTAGCCTAGTGGTTAGAGGCGGGTAGCCTAGTGGTTAGAGATGGGTAGCCTAGTGGTTAGAGGCGGGTAGCCTGGTGGTTAGAGGCGGGTAGCCTGGTGGTTAGAGGCGGGTAGCCTGGTGGTTAGAGGCGGGTAGCCTGGTGGTTAGAGGCGGGTAGCCTGGTGGTTAGAGGCGGGTAGCCTGGTGGTTAGAGGCGGGTAGCCTGGTGGTTAGAGGCGGGTAGCCTGGTGGTTAGAGGCGGGTAGCCTGGTGGTTAGAGGCGGGTAGCCTGGTGGTTAGAGGCGGGTAGCCTGGTGGTTAGAGGCGGGCAGCCTGGTGGTTAGAGGCGGGCAGCCTGGTGGTTAGAGGCGGGCAGCCTGGTGGTTAGAGGCGGGCAGCCTGGTGGTTAGAGGCGGGCAGCCTGGTGGTTAGAGGCGGGCAGCCTGGTGGTTAGAGGCGGGCAGCCTGGTGGTTAGAGCGTTGGACTAGTAACCGAAAGGTTCAAACCCCCGAGCTGACAAGGTACAAATCTGCCGTTCTGCCCCGTTTATAACTGACTTGCCTAGTTAAATAAAGGTTAAAAAAAATGAACAAGAACAATCTGGCCATGTTCTGTTATAATCTCCACCCGGCACAGCCAGAAGAGGACTGACCTCTCAGAGTCTGGTTCCTCTCTAGGTCTCTTCCTAGGTTCCCTGCCTTTCTAGGGAGTTCTTCCTAGCCACCGTGCTTCTACATCTGCATCTTGCTGTTTGGGGTTTTAGGCTGAGTTTCTGTACAGCCCTTTGTGACATCTGCTGATGCAGAAATGGCCTTCTATATAAAATGTGCTGGATGGATTGACATGGGCTGTTTGTTTACGTCACAGTGCATTTAACAGCTGTGTGAATGTGGTTCATGTCTGATCCGTCTCTCAGAACGTGTTTAGTGAAATAATGTGTTTATGTAATACGGTGTTAGATCTCTGTGGATTATTTCCATGTTACAGGGAGTCTCGATGTGGCAGACGATGAAAGCCGTCTTGGTAAACAGTAACAACATGGCCGTGTGTCAGGGGGAGTGCAGGTAGAGGAGTGTTTGAAGCTGTGCCCGTGTTGTGTTATAAACCGTATTCAGGATAATCATCTCTGTGATCATGGCTGTAGTTCTCTGGGTGACTAATAGCCCTGAATAGGAATTCTGGCTCTGTGTGTGTTCCCTAGATGTGTGTGTGTGTGTGTGTGTTCCCTAGATGTGTGTGCGTGTGTGTTCCCTAGATGTGTGTGCGTGTGTGTTCCCTAGATGTGTGTGTGTGTGTGCGTGTGTTCCCTAGATGTGTGTGTGTGTGTGTGTGCGTGTGTTCCCTAGATGTGTGTGTGTGTGTTCCCTAGATGTCTAGATCTTTATGTACATATTCTTTATCCCTTTACACTTGTGTGTATAAGACAGTAGTTTTGGAATTGTTAGCTAGATTACTTGTTGGTTATTACTGCATTGTCGGAACTAGAAGCACAAGCATTTCGCTACACTCGCATTAACATCTGCTAACCATGTGTATGTGACAAATAAAATTTGATTTAATTTGTTCCCTAGATGAGTGTGTTTGTGTGTGTGTGTTCCCTAGGTGTGTGTGTGTGTTCCCTAGGTGTGTGTGTGTGTGTGTGTGTGTGTGTGTGTGTTTGTGTGTGTGTGTGTGTGTGTGCATTCCCTAGATGAGTGTGTCTGTGTGTGTGTGTGTTCTCTAGATGCGGTGTGTGTTTATTCTCTAGATGAGTGTGTGTGTATTCTCTAGATGAGTGTGTGTGTATTCTCTAGATGAGTGTGTGTGTATTCTCTAGATGAGTGTGTGTATTCTCTAGATGAGTGTGTGTGTGTTCCCTAGATGAGTGTGTGTGTGTTCCCTAGAGGAGTGTGTGTGTTCTCTAGATGCGGTGTGTGTGTGTTCTCTAGATGCGGTGTGTGTGTGTTCCCTAGAGGAGTGTGTGTGTTCCCTAGAGGAGTGTGTGTGTTCCCTAGAGGAGTGTGTGTGTGTGTGTGTTCTCTAGATGCGGTGTGTGGGTTTTGTAAATGAGTTGTCTGTGTTCAATAACGGTATGTTCTGTTTCTGTGTGTGTTCTAGAACAGTGTGTTCTGTCTGTGTGTTGTAAAACAGTGTGTTGTATTCTGTGTGTGTTCCTCAGGTGCGTATTGCCCTGCAGATGGAAGATGGTACCAGACTCCAGGGTACTTTCTCCAGTGGACAGACACTATGGGAGCTGCTCACACACTTTCCCCAGACCAGGTAGGTAGGTAGGGTTGTCACTGATTGCCCAAGTGCGCGTGTGTGTGTGTGTGTGTGTGTGTGTGTGTGTGTGTGTGTGTGTGTGTGTGTGTGTGTGTGTGTGTGGACTCGCCTGCCTGCCTGCCAAGACCAGAGGTTTGTTATTTTTATGAGTGAGTGCTGAACACTGCGATCAAAGAGTTGCAGACCAGGAGTGAGCCAAGTTACAACAACCCCTCTCCCCTCCTCTCCTTTTTTTCTCCCGTTTTCTTTCTCCTCACCCCCAACCTCTCTACTCTCTCCAACCGCTCTACTGTCTCCAACCTCTCTACTCTCTCCAACCTCTCTACTCTCTCCAACCTCTCTACTCTCTCCAACCTCTCTACTCTCTCCAACCTCTCTACTCTCTCCAACCTCTCTACTCTCTCCAACCTCTCTACTGTCTCCAACCTCTCTACTCTCTCCAACCTCTCTACTCTCTCCAACCTCTCTACTCTCTCCAACCTCTCTACTGTCTCCAACCTCTCTACTCTCTCCAACCTCTCTACTCTCTCCAACCTCTCTACTGTCTCCAACCTCTCTACTCTCTCCAACCTCTCTACTCTCTCCAACCTCTCTACTGTCTCCAACCTCTCTACTCTCTCCAACCTCTCTACTCTCTCCAACCTCTCTACTCTCTCCAACCTCTCTACTCTCTCCAACCTCTCTACTCTCTCCAACCTCTCTACTCTCTCCAACCTCTCTACTCTCTCCAACCTCTCTACTCTCTCCAACCTCTCTACTCTCTCCAACCTCTACTCTCTCCAACCTCTCTACTCTCTCCAACCTCTCTACTCTCTCCAACCTCTCTACTCTCTCCAACCTCTCTACTCTCTCCAACCTCTCTACTCTCTCCAACCTCTCTACTCTCTCCAACCTCTCTCTCTCCAACCTCTCTACTCTCTCCAACCTCTCTACTCTCTCCAACCTCTCTACTCTCTCCAACCTCTCTACTCTCTCCAACCTCTCTACTCTCTCCAACCTCTCTACTCTCTCCAACCGCTCTACTGACTCCAACCGCTCTACTGTCTCCAACCTCTCTATTCTCTCCAACCTCTCTACTCTCTCCAACCTCTCTACTCTCTCCAACCTCTCTACTCTCTCCAACCTCTCTACTCTCTCCAACCGCTCTACTGTCTCCAACCGCTCTACTCTCTCCAGCCGCTTTACTCTACTCTCTCTCCAGCCGCTTTACTCTACTCTCTCTCCAGCCGCTCTACTCTCTCTACTCTCTCTCCAGCCGCTCTACTCTACTCTCTCTCCAGCCGCTCTCTACTCTCTCTCCAGCCTCTCTCTACTCTCTCTCCACCCTCTCTACTCTCTCCAGCCGCTTCTACTCTCTCTCCCAGCCGCTCTCTACTCTCTCCAGCCGCTCTCTACTCTTCTCCAGCCTCTCTCTACTCTCCTCCAGCCGCTCTCTACTCTCTCTCCAGCCGCTCTCTACTCTCTCCAGCCGCTCTCTACTCTCTCCCAGCCGCTCTCTACTTTCTCCAGCCGCTCTCTCTACTCTCTCTCCAGCCGCTCTCTACTCTCTCTCCAGCCGCTCTCTACTCTCTCTCCAGCCGCTCTCTACTCTCTCTCCAGCCGCTCTCTACTCTCTCCAGCCGCTCTCTACTCTCTCTCCAGCCGCTCTCTACTCTCTCTCCAGCCGCTCTCTACTCTCTCTCCAGCCTCTCTCTACTCTCTCTCCAGCCGCTCTCTACTCTCTCTCCAGCCGCTCTCTACTCTCTCTCCAGCCGCTCTCTCCTCTCTCTCCAGCCGCTCTCTCCTCTCTCTCCAGCCGCTCTCTACTCTCTACTCTCTCCAGCCGCTCTCTACTCTCTCCAGCCGCTCTCTACTCTCTACTCTCTCCAGCCGCTCTCTACTCTCTCTCCAGCCGCTCTCCTCTCTCTCCAGCCGCTCTCCTCTCTCTCCAGCCGCTCTCTCCTCTCTCTCCAGCCGCTCTCTCCTCTCTCTCCAGCCGCTCTCTACTCTCTCTCCAGCCGCTCTCTACTCTCTCTCCAGCCGCTCTCTACTCTCTCTCCAGCCGCTCTACTCTCTACTCTCTCCAGCCGCTCTCTACTCTCTCTCCAGCCGCTCTACTCTCTACTCTCTCCAGCCGCTCTCTACTCTCTCTCCAGCCGCTCTACTCTCTACTCTCTCCAGCCGCTCTCTACTCTCTCTCCAACCTCTCTACTCTCTCCAGCCGCTCTCTACTCTCTCCAGCCGCTCTCTACTCTCTCCAGCCGCTCTCTACTCTCTCTCCAGCCGCTCTCTACTCTCTCTCCAGCCGCTCTACTCTCTACTCTCTCCAGCCGCTCTCTACTGTCTCTCCAACCGCTCTACTCTCTACTCTCTCTCCAACCTCTCTACTCTCTCTCCAGCCGCTCTCTACTCTCTCCAGCCGCTCTCTACTCTCTCCAGCCGCTCTCTACTCTCTCCAGCCGCTCTCTACTCTCTCCAGCCGCTCTCTCCTCTCTCTCCAGCCGCTCTCTCCTCTCTCTCCAGCCGCTCTACTCTTTACTGTCTCTCCAGCCGCTCTACTTTCTACTCTCTCTCCAGCCGATCTCTACTCTCTCCCCAGCCTGAAGGTAGGGAGGGCCAGTTCCTCTTGCTGCTCAATAGGCAAGCACCATGGCCGTGTAGTGGGCTCTTAGTGTAGTGGGCAGCGGTCTCTTAGTGTAGTGGACAACGGTCTCTTAGTGTAGTGGACAGTGGTCTCTTAGTGTAGTGGACAGGGGTCTCTTAGTGTAGTGGGCAGCGGTCTCTTAGTGTAGTGGACAGGGGTCTCTTAGTGTAGTGGACAGCGGTCTCTTAGTGTAGTGTAGTGGGCAGCGGTCTCTTAGTGTAGTGGACAGCGGTCTCTTAGTGTAGTGGACAGCGGTCTCTTAGTGTAGTGGACAGCGGTCTCTTAGTGTAGTGGACAGCGGTCTCTTAGTGTAGTGGACAGCGGTCTCTTAGTGTAGTGGACAGCGGTCTCTTAGTGTAGTGGACAGCGGTCTCTTAGTGTAGTGGACAGCGGTCTCTTAGTGTAGTGGACAGCGGTCTCTTAGTGTAGTGGACAGCGGTCTCTTAGTGTAGTGGACAGCGGTCTCTTAGTGTAGTGGACAGGGGTCTCTTAGTGTAGTGGGCAGGGGTCTCTTAGTGTAGTGGGCAGGGGTCTCTTAGTGTAGTGGGCAGGGGTCTCTTAGTGTAGTGGGCAGGGGTCTCTTAGTGTAGTGGGCAGGGGTCTCTTAGTGTAGTGGGCAGGGGTCTCTTAGTGTAGTGGGCAGGGGTCTCTTAGTGTAGTGGACAGCGGTCTCTTAGTGTAGTGGACAGCGGTCTCTTAGTGTAGTGGACAGCGGTCTCTTAGTGGAGTGGACAGCGGTCTCTTAGTGTAGTGGAGTGGACAGCGGTCTCTTAGTGTAGTGGAGTGGACAGGGGTCTCTTAGTGTAGTGGACAGGGGTCTCTTAGTGTAGTGGACAGGGGTCTCTTAGTGTAGTGGACAGGGGTCTCTTAGTGTAGTGGACAGGGGTCTCTTAGTGTAGTGGACAGGGGTCTCTTAGTGTAGTGGACAGCGGTCTCTTAGTGTAGTGGACAGCGGTCTCTTAGTGGAGTGGACAGCGGTCTCTTAGTGTAGTGGAGTGGACAGCGGTCTCTTAGTGTAGTGGAGTGGACAGGGGTCTCTTAGTGTAGTGGACAGGGGTCTCTTAGTGTAGTGGACAGGGGTCTCTTAGTGTAGTGGACAGGGGTCTCTTAGTGTAGTGGACAGGGGTCTCTTAGTGTAGTGGACAGGGGTCTCTTAGTGTAGTGGACAGCAGTCTCTTAGTGGAGTGGACAGCGGTCTCTTAGTGTAGTGGAGTGGACAGCGGTCTCTTAGTGTAGTGTAGTGGACAGCGGTCTCTTAGTGTAGTGGACAGCGGTCTCTTAGTGTAGTGGACAGCGGTCTCTTAGTGTAGTGGACAGCGGTCTCTTAGTGTAGTGGACAGCGGTCTCTTAGTGTAGTGGACAGCGGTCTCTTAGTGTAGTGGACAGGGGTCTCTTAGTGTAGTGGACAGGGGTCTCTTAGTGTAGTGGGCAGGGGTCTCTTAGTGTAGTGGGCAGGGGTCTCTTAGTGTAGTGGGCAGGGGTCTCTTAGTGTAGTGGGCAGGGGTCTCTTAGTGTAGTGGGCAGGGTCTCTTAGTGTAGTGGGCAGGGGTCTCTTAGTGTAGTGGGCAGGGGTCTCTTAGTGTAGTGGGCAGCGGTCTCTTAGTGTAGTGGACAGCGGTCTCTTAGTGTAGTGGACAGCGGTCTCTTAGTGGAGTGGACAGCGGTCTCTTAGTGTAGTGGAGTGACAGCGGTCTCTTAGTGTAGTGGAGTGACAGGGGTCTCTTAGTGTAGTGGACAGGGGTCTCTTAGTGTAGTGGACAGGGTCTCTTAGTGTAGTGGACAGGGGTCTCTAGTGTAGTGGACAGGGTCTCTAGTGTAGTGGACAGGGGTCTCTTAGTGTAGTGGACAGCGGTCTCTTAGTGTAGTGGACAGCGGTCTCTTAGTGGAGTGGACAGCGGTCTCTTAGTGTAGTGGTGGACAGCGGTCTCTTAGTGTAGTGGAGTGGACAGGGGTCTCTTAGTGTAGTGGACAGGGGTCTCTTAGTGTAGTGGACAGGGGTCTCTTAGTGTAGTGGACAGGGGTCTCTTAGTGTAGTGGACAGGGTCTCTTAGTTTAGTGGACAGGGTCTCTTAGTGTAGTGGACAGGGTCTCTTAGTGTAGTGGACAGCGGTCTCTTAGTGTAGTGGACAGCGGTCTCTTAGTGTAGTGGACAGGTCTCTTAGTGTAGTGGACAGGGTCTCTTAGTGTAGTGGACAGGGTCTCTTAGTGTAGTGGACAGGGGTCTCTTAGTGTAGTGGACAGGGGTCTCTTAGTGTAGTGGACAGGGGTCTCTTAGTGGAGTGGACAGCGGTCTCTTAGTGTAGTGGAGTGGACAGCGGTCTCTTAGTGTAGTGGACAGCGGTCTCTTAGTGTAGTGTAGTGGACAGCGGTCTCTTAGTGTAGTGAACAGCAGTCTCTTAGTGTAGTGGACAGGGGTCTCTTAGTGTAGTGGACAGGGGTCTCTTAGTGTAGTGTAGTGGACAACGGTCTCTTAGTGTAGTGGACAGCGGTCTCTTAGTGTAGTGGACAGCGGTCTCTTAGTGTAGTGGACAGGGGTCTCTTAGTGTAGTGGACAGCGGTCTCTTAGTGTAGTGGACAGCGGTCTCTTAGTGTAGTGGACAGCGGTCTCTTAGTGTAGTGGACAGCGGTCTCTTAGTGTAGTGGACAGCGGTCTCTTAGTGTAGTGGACAGCGGTCTCTTAGTGTAGTGGACAGCGGTCTCTTAGTGTAGTGGACAGCGGTCTCTTAGTGTAGTGGACAGCGGTCTCTTAGTGTAGTGGACAGGGGTCTCTTAGTGTAGTGCACAGGGGTCTCTTAGTGTAGTGGACAGCTGTCTCTTAGTGTAGTGGACAGCTGTCTCTTAGTGTAGTGGACAGCGGTCTTTTAGTGTAGTGGACAGCGGTCTCTTAGTGTAGTGTAGTGGACAGCGGTCTCTTAGTGTAGTGGACAGCGGTCTCTTAGTGTAGTGTAGTGGACAGCGGTCTCTTAGTGTAGTGGACAGGGGTCTCTTAGTGTAGTGGACAACGGTCTCTTAGTGTAGTGGACAACGGTCTCTTAGTGTAGTGGACAGGAGTCTCTTAGTGTAGTGGACAACGGTCTCTTAGTGTAGTGGACAGGGGTCTCTTAGTGTAGTGGACAGGGGTCTCTTAGTGTAGTGGACAACGGTCTCTTAGTGGAGTGGACAGCGGTCTCTTAGTGTAGTGGAGTGGACAGCGGTCTCTTAGTGTAGTGTAGTGGACAGCGGTCTCTTAGTGTAGTGTAGTGGACAGCTGTCTCTTAGTGTAGTGGACAGCGGTCTCTTAGTGTAGTGGACAGCGGTCTCTTAGTGTAGTGGACAGCGGTCTCTTAGTGTAGTGGACAGCGGTCTCTTAGTGTAGTGGACAAGGGTCTCTTAGTGTAGTGGACAGGGGTCTCTTAGTGTAGTGGACAGGGGTCTCTTAGTGTAGTGTAGTGGACAACGGTCTCTTAGTGTAGTGGACAGCGGTCTCTTAGTGTAGTGTAGTGGACAGGGGTCTCTTAGTGTAGTGGACAGCGGTCTCTTAGTGTAGTGGACAGCGGTCTCTTAGTGTAGTGGACAGCGGTCTCTTAGTGTAGTGGACAGCGGTCTCTTAGTGTAGTGGACAGCGGTCTCTTAGTGTAGTGGACAGGGGTCTCTTAGTGTAGTGGACAGCGGTCTCTTAGTGTAGTGGACAGCGGTCTCTTAGTGTAGTGGACAGCGGTCTCTTAGTGTAGTGGACAGCGGTCTCTTAGTGTAGTGGACAACGGTCTCTTAGTGTAGTGCACAGGGGTCTCTTAGTGTAGTGCACAGGGGTCTCTTAGTGTAGTGGACAGCGGTCTCTTAGTGTAGTGGACAGCGGTCTCTTAGTGTAGTGGACAGCGGTCTCTTAGTGTAGTGTAGTGGACAGCGGTCTCTTAGTGTAGTGGACAGCGGTCTCTTAGTGTAGTGGACAGCGGTCTCTTAGTGTAGTGGACAGCGGTCTCTTAGTGTAGTGGACAGCGGTCTCTTAGTGTAGTGTAGTGGACAGCGGTCTCTTAGTGTAGTGTAGTGGACAGCGGTCTCTTAGTGTAGTGTAGTGGACAGCGGTCTCTTAGTGTAGTGTAGTGGACAGCGGTCTCTTAGTGTAGTGGACAGCGGTCTCTTAGTGTAGTGTAGTGGACAGCGGTCTCTTAGTGTAGTGTAGTGGACAGCGGTCTCTTAGTGTAGTGTAGTGGACAGCGGCCTCTTAGTGTAGTGGACAGCGGTCTCTTAGTGTAGTGGACAGGGGTCTCTTAGTGTAGTGGACAGCGGTCTCTTAGTGTAGTGTAGTGGACAGCGGTCTCTTAGTGTAGTGTAGTGGACAGCGGTCTCTTAGTGTAGTGGACAGCGGTCTCTTAGTGTAGTGGACAGCGGTCTCTTAGTGTAGTGGACAGCGGTCTCTTAGTGTAGTGTAGTGGACAGCGGTCTCTTAGTGTAGTGTAGTGGACAGCGGTCTCTTAGTGTAGTGGACAGCGGTCTCTTAGTGTAGTGGACAGCGGTCTCTTAGTGTAGTGGACAGCGGTCTCTTAGTGTAGTGTAGTGGACAGCGGTCTCTTAGTGTAGTGTAGTGGACAGCGGTCTCTTAGTGTAGTGTAGTGGACAGCGGCCTCTTAGTGTAGTGTAGTGGACAGCGGCCTCTTAGTGTAGTGGACAGCGGTCTCTTAGTGTAGTGGACAGCGGTCTCTTAGTGTAGTGGACAGCGGTCTCTTAGTGTAGTGTAGTGGACATCGGTCTCTTAGTGTAGTGTAGTGGACATCGGTCTCTTAGTGTAGTGTAGTGGACAGCGGTCTCTTAGTGTAGTGTAGTGGACATCGGTCTCTTAGTGTAGTGTAGTGGACATCGGTCTCTTAGTGTAGTGGACAGGGGTCTCTTCCTGTTGATCACTGGCATTAAAGGGTAACTGCACCCAAAAATCTACATTTCTTCTATTTTCCCCAGACCTTAACAGCGGTCTTCTGATGTGGTTTAAGCCTCGTTGTGGACTGAACATCCAACGCAGTTGTTTTTGAAATCGGAAACCTGGGAAAGCAACACAGAGAAAACAGAATTTAGGAAAGAAAGTAAACGGAATTAAGCAAAAACATAACATTTTCTAGGGCCCAACTCTCGTTGAGACCAGCTGTCTGTCCGTCACCCCTTCTCTGTGATGACATCATCACTAGATCTTTGCCACGGAAGCTTCCAGAATGAATGTCAGCTCCGCACCGCCCGGGAATCTGGGGGAACAACAAGCCAGGGAGAAGTTACTGTGTTTAGGAGACGACGTTATGGTTCAGTGGTTTTTAATGTAGACACACACACACCACACACACACACACCACACACACACACACACACACACACACACACACACACACACACACACACACACACCACACACACACACCCCACACACACACACCATACACCACACACCACACACCACACACCACACACCACACACACACACCCCACACACACACACCATACACCACACACCACACACCACACCACACACACACACACACCACACACACACACCCCACACACACACACCATACACCACACACCACACACACCACACCCCACACACCCCACACCACACACCACACCCCACACACCCCACACAACACACACACACAACACAACACACAACACCGCACACTACACCACACACTACACCACACACCACACAATACACAACACCGCACACTATACACACACACACCACAAACACCACACACCACACACACACAGTTGCTCACACGTAGGCTCACTCAACACCCGACAGGTGAGACCACCCAGGTGTGTGTTTGTTTTGAATCACAGAATGCCTATTTTCTCTCTCCTCCTCCTCTCTCTCCTCCTCTCTCTCCTCCTCCTCTCTCTTCTTCTCCACAGAGCAGCTGAGTTGTCTGAATCAGGTTCCACTCCTGTCTGTGTCTACATGAGAGATGAGGTATGGTATCTCCTTTTCCCTCCCCATCTGTCTGTGTGTGTTGATCAGAGTGTAGTGAGGGCACTGATACAGGGGGGGGGGGTATTGATTAGAGTGTAGTGAGGGCACTGATAATGTAATGAGTGTAGTGAGGACACTGATAATGTAATGAGTGTAATGAGGACACTGGGGGGTGTTGATTAGAGTGTAGTGAGGGCACTGATACAGGGGGGGTGGGGGGTGGGGTGTTGATCAGAGTGTAGTGAGGGCACTGATACAGGGGGGGTGGGGTGTTGATCAGAGTGTAGTGAGGGCACTGATACAGGGGGGGTGGGGGGTGGGGTGTTGATCAGAGTGTAGTGAGGACATTGATAATGTAATGAGTGTAATGAGGACACTGATAATGTAATGAGTGTAATGAGGACACTGATAATGTAATGAGTGTAATGAGGACACTGGGGGGTGTTTAGGTGAGTGGTGAGGACACTGATAATGTAATGAGTGTAATGAGGACATTGATAATGTAATGAGTGTAATGAGGACACTGATAATGTAATGAGTGTAATGAGGACACTGGGGGGTGTTTAGGTGAGTGGTGAGGACACTGATAATGTAATGAGTGTAATGAGGACACTGGGGGGTGTTTAGGTGAGTGGTGAGGACACTGATAATGTAATGAGTGTAATGAGGACACTGATAATGTAATGAGTGTAATGAGGACACTGATAATGTAATGAGTGTAATGAGGACACTGATAATGTAATGAGTGTAACGAGGACACTGATAATGTAATGAGTGTAATGAGGACACTGGGGGGGTGTTTAGGTGAGTGGTGAGGCAGCTCTAAAGAAGGCCAGTCTGAAGTCTCTGGGACTCACAGGAGGAAGTGCCATAGTCAGGTTGGTTCCTCCACAACATATCCACAACATATCCACAACATGTCCTCAACATGTCCTCAACATATCCTCAACATATCCACAACATGTCCTCAACATGTCCTCAACATATCCTCAACATGTCCTCAACATGTCCTCAACATATCCACAACATATCCACAACATGTCCTCAACATGTCCTCAACATGTCCTCAACATATCCTCAACATATCCACAACATGTCCTCAACATGTCCTCAACATGTCCTCAACATGTCCTCAACATGTCCTCAACATGTCCTCAACATGTCCTCAACATGTCCTCAACATGTCCTCAACATGTCCACAACATGTCCACAACATGTCCTCAACATGTCTCAACATGTCATCAACATGTCCTCAACATGTCCACAACATGTCCACAACATATCCTCAACATGTCCACAACATGTCCTCAACATATCCACAACATGTCCTCAACATATCCACAACATGTCCACAACATATCCCCAACATATCCCCAACATGTCCCCAACATGTCCTCAACATGTCCTCAACATGTCCACAACATATCCACAACATATCCTCAACATGTCCACAACATGTCCTCAACATATCCACAACATGTCCTCAACATATCCACAACATGTCCTCAACATATCCACAACATGTCCTCAACATGTCCTCAACATGTCCCCAACATATCCCCAACATATCCCCAACATATCCCCAACATGTCCTCAACATGTCCTCAATATGTCCTCAACATATCCACAACATGTCCTCAACATGTCCACAACATGTCCACAACATGTCCTCAACATATTACATTTACATTTAAGTCATTTAGCAGACGCTCTTATCCAGAGCGACTTACAAATTGGTGAATTCACCTTCTGACATCCACAACATATCCACAACATGTCCCCAACATGTCCCCAACATGTCCCCAACATGTCCTCAACATATCCACAACATGTCCTCAACATATCCACAACATGTCCTCAACATATCCACAACATGTCCTCAACATATCCCCAACATATCCCCAACATGTCCTCAACATGTCCTCAACATATCCACAACATGTCCACAACATATCCACAACATATCCTCAACATGTCCACAACATGTCCTCAACATATCCACAACATGTCCACAACATGTCCTCAACATATCCACAACATGTCCTCAACATATCCACAACATGTCCTCAACATGTCCTCAACATGTCCCCAACATATCCCCAACATATCCCCAACATATCCCCAACATGTCCTCAACATATCCACAACATGTCCTCAACATGTCCACAACATGTCCACAACATGTCCTCAACATATTACATTTACATTTAAGTCATTTAGCAGACGCTCTTATCCAGAGCGACTTACAAATTGGTGAATTCACCTTCTGACATCCACAACATATCCACAACATGTCCCCAACATGTCCCCAACATGTCCCCAACATGTCCCCAACATGTCCTCAACATGTCCTCAACATGTCCTCAACATGTCCTCAACATGTCCTCAACATGTCCTCAACATATCCACCACATGTCCTCAACATGTCCTCAACATGTCCTCAACATGTCCTCAACATGTCCTCACCATTACAGCAGACATAATGCACTGCCACTGATTGGGAAGGGTGGTGGTGGTGGTGAGTATGTAGATGATGTCATTCCTCTCTGCCGTTCCACAGGTTTTTACTGAAGAAGACCAAATCGCCAGGCAACGCAGACGATGACGGCATGGAGGCTGCTTCCACGGCGACAGATCCCGTCGCCAAGGAAACCAAGCCCTGCCCTTTACCCCGGTCGGACTGCCTCCCTCACAACCAGAGCGTGCAGCGCTGCCTTCAATCAAAAAGGAGAGCCCCGAGGGGCCGGTTGAGACTGCGGATGCCCCAGTCCCCGCCGCCTCGGCCGCTGGCAGCACACTTCCTGGCAAACAGGAAGCGGAAGTGGTTACAAACTCCCAAATTGCGGTGCGGCCTAAAAGCAGTCCCTTCGGGGAGTGAAGAGGGAGGAAGAGGGGGATGGAGAGAGGGCAGGACCATCTGGTCAGTGCGCTGTCCATCCTTCCTCCTCCTCTTCTTCCTCTCCTCCCTCCGCTCCCTTCATCCCTTTCTCTGGAGGGGGTCAGAGGCTGGGGGGGCCGGGGGTGAGCGGTGTAGGAGCATCATCATCATCATCATCATCACTACCATCAATGGTTGGTGGGCCGCCCAAAGCCAAGAAATCTAAACCCAACAACGCCAAGGTGAGACCTGTAGTCCAACCCAACGTCTTCTCAATGTGCTCTGTTGATAAGAGTCAAGTACATGTGAATAGATACATGAATGATAGATGGTATGTTCTAGATGTTCTGTTTCTATCTCTCAGCGCCAAGCCAGTACCAAACAGGATGACTGGGCCGTGGTAGAGGAGGTTCTGCAGGTAACGTTGATGGGGTTGATGTTGTTCTGATGGGCAGAACAGACCATGTCATGAATTGAATGAAACACTTCCTGTTGAGGGTCTCCCCTATTGGTTTATATAGAAACCTAGTCAGACAGATACACATTTCTACTGTTGTCATGTCTGCAGCCGTTGAGATGCCTCACCTCTCTCTCTCTCTCTCTCTGTCTCCTCTGCAGCCGTTGAGATGCCTCACCTCTCTCTCTCTCTCTCTCTGTCTCCTCTGCAGCCGGTGGACAGGGAACCCCTGATCTACCACATGGACTCTGGGGCGCATCGCTACGGCAACGAACAGGACTTGCCAGACGAGTTCTTTGAGGTGACTGTGGACGACATCCGCAAACGCTTCGCTCAGCTGAAGAGTGAGAGGTGGGACTGAGAGAGAGGAAGAGGAGAGACTGAGAGAGAGGAAGAGGAGAGACTGAGAGAGAGGAAGAGGAGAGACTGAGAGAGAGGAAGAGGAGAGACTGAGAGAGAGGAAGAGGAGAGACTGAGAGAGAGGAAGAGGAGAGACTGAGAGAGAGGAAGAGGAGAGACTGAGAGAGAGGAAGAGGAGAGACTGAGAGAGAGGAAGAGGAGAGACTGAGAGAGAGGAAGAGGAGAGACAGAGAGAGGAAGAGGAGAGACAGAGAGAGGAAGAGGAGAGACAGAGAGAGGAAGAGGAGAGACTGAGAGAGAGGAAGAGGAGAGACTGAGAGAGAGGAAGAGGAGAGACTGAGAGAGAGGAAGAGGAGAGACTGAGAGAGAGGAAGAGGAGAGACTGAGAGAGAGGAAGAGGAGAGACTGAGAGAGAGGAAGAGGAGAGACTGAGAGAGAGGAAGAGGAGAGACTGAGAGAGAGGAAGAGGAGAGACTGAGAGAGGAAGAGAAGAGACTGAGAGAGAGGAAGAGGAGGGACTGAGAGAGAGGAAGAGGAGAGACTGAGAGAGAGGAAGAGGAGAGACTGAGAGAGAGGAAGAGGAGGGACTGAGAGAGAGGAAGAGGAGGGACTGAGAGAGAGGAAGAGGAGAGACTGAGAGAGGAAGAGGAGGGACTGAGAGAGAGGAAGAGGAGGGACTGAGAGAGAGGAAGAGGAGGGACAGAGAGAGGAAGAGGAGGGACAGAGAGAGGAAGAGGAGGGACAGGGAGAGGAAGAGGAGAGACAGGGAGAGACTGAGAGAGGAGTGTTCAAACATGGAAGGAGAGAGAAATGGAGGAAGAGAGAGGAAATGAAAAGTGAGAGGTGACACTGGGTAAGAAGGAGAGGGGAGGAGAGATGGAGAGAAAGTTGCTTGGGTTTTGATCTGGATAGAGGGAGCGAGAAAGCGACAGTGAGATTGAACTAGGAGAGATGTAGAGACTGAAAAGAGATCTCTCTATTAAAACAACCAAATGGCATTTACATTTACAGTTAGTGAGTCATTTAGCAGACACTCTGATCCAGAGAGACTTACAGTAGTGAGTCATTTAGCAGACACTCTGATCCAGAGAGACTTACAGTTAGTGAGTCATTTAGCAGACACTCTGATCCAGAGAGACTTACAGTTAGTGAGTCATTTAGCGGACACTCTGATCCAGAGAGACTTACAGTTAGTGAGTCATTTAGCAGACACTCTGATCCAGAGAGACTTACAGTTAGTGAGTCATTTAGCAGACACTCTGATCCAGAGAGACTTACAGTTAGTGAGTCATTTAGCAGACACTCTGATCCAGAGAGACTTAGTTAGTGAGTCATTTAGCAGACACTCTGATCCAGAGAGACTTACAGTTAGTGAGTCATTTAGCAGACACTCTGATCCAGAGAGACTTACAGTTAGTGAGTCATTTAGCAGACACTCTGATCCAGAGAGACTTACAGTTAGTGAGTCATTTAGCAGACACTCTGATCCAGAGAGACTTAGTTAGTGAGTCATTTAGCAGACACTCTGATCCAGAGAGACTTACAGTTAGTGAGTCATTTAGCAGACACTCTGATCCAGAGAGACTTAGTTAGTGAGTCATTTAGCAGACACTCTGATCCAGAGAGACTTGCAGGAGCGACGAGGGTTAAAGTGCTTTGCTCAAAGGCACATTGACAGATGTTCTTATCTAGGCTGTTTGGGGATTCAAACCAGCGACCTCTCGGTTACTGGCCCAATGCTCTCAACTGCTTGCTACGTGTCATGAGCAGACCTGGGGTCAGTTGTGACATCCTGGATTTAGTGAGTTAGGATAACCCAATGTCATGTATAAACAAAAGTAAGAAGAGCAGATCTGGGGTCAGTTTTGACCTTCTAATGGTTAAGGTCTGAAAGCAGTCAGTTAGGGAACTTCTATATGGGTTTATATATATATACTCAAATTACAGTATGCCAATGACTTAATTAGACGCTTTGTGGAGAGACTGTGGGGAATGCTGGGAAACGTTGCTGTGTGGTATGTGCGTGCGCCTGATTGGTTCTTTACGATGTCTTCTTCAAAAGAGATGTCTGCCTCCCCCTTTCTCTGTGTGACACCACACCAGACAGGTTATCAAGGCTAGAATTATGTTGACCACAGTGATCTAACACACACACACACACACACACACACACACACACACACACACACACACACACACACACACACACACACACACACACATCAAAAAGTCAACTGTAAATCATCTCTCTTGCTCTCTCCTCTCTCTCTTTATCTCTCCCTCCCCCATTTCTCCTCTCCCATTTCTCCTCTCCCATCTCTCCTCTCTCTCTCCTCTTTCTCTCTCCCTCTCCCCTCTCTCCTCTTCTCCCTCTCCCCATCTCTCTCTCCTTTCTCCCTTTAGGAGGGTACTAGAGGAGGCTCCTCTGATGACTAAAGCTCTGAGAGAATCTCAGATGAAGGATAAGATGGACAGATACCCCCGAGTGAGTTGTGTGGATGAATGTGTGTTGGCCCGTGTGTGTGTCAGATGCCCTTGAGTTTCTCCTACATTTACATGGAATCGACCACCAACCTGGAGCTGGATGCCAATAGTGATCCTAAATCTGTTACTACAGTAACATTAGCAATATAATAATGTGTGTGTGTGTGTGTGTGTGTGTGTCCGTCCAGGTAGTTCTGAGGGTCCAGTTCCCTGACAGACGTGTTCTACAGGGATTCTTCAGACCTCTAGAGACAGGTAGATCTCTCTCTTCCTCTCTCTCTCTTCCTCTTTCTCTCTCTCTTCCTCTCTCCCTTTCTGTCTCCTTGTATTAGGAACTATGTGTTGACTCTAGAGACAGTTAGATCTCTCCCTCTCTCTTTCTCTCTCTCTCTCTTTCTCTCTCCCTCTTCCTCTTTCTCTCTCTTTCTCTTTTTCTCTCTTCCTCTCTCTTTCTCTCTCTCTTCCTCTCTCTTTCTCTCTCTCTTCCTCTCTCCCTTTCTGTCTCCTTGTATTAGGAACTATGTGTTGACTCTAGAGACAGTTAGATCTGTCTTCCTCTATCCCCTTCTGTCTCCTTGTATTAGGAACTATGTGTTGACCATTAGAATCAAACTGGAACCATAGAGATGTGATGGAATAACCATTAGAATCAAACTGGAACCATAGAGATGT
>NW_027011098.1:12500-26238 GCF_036934945.1 Oncorhynchus masou masou | reverse complement strand
AGGGGGAGAGAAGAAGAAAGGGGGAGAAAGAAACAGAGAGAGAGAGGGACAGAGGGGGGAGAGAAGAAGAAGGGGGAGAAAGAAACAGAGAGAGCGGGACAGAGGGGGGAGAAGAAGAAAGGGGGAGAAAGAAACAGAGAAGGGGACAGAAAGAAAGAAAGGGGGAGAAAGAAACAGAGAGAGAGAGGGACAGAGAGGGGAGAGAGAAGAAGAAAGAAAGAAACAGGGGATAAAGAAACAGAGAGAAAGAGGGACAGAGAGAAGGGGGGAGAGAAGAAGAAAGGGGGAGAAAGAAACAGAGAGAGAGGGACAGAGGGGAGAGAAGGGGGGAGAAAGAAACAGAAGAAGACAGAGGGGGGGAGAGAAGAAACAGAGAGAAGAGAGGGACAGAGAGGGGGAGAGAAGAAGAAAGGGGGGAGAAAGAAACAGAGAGAGAAGAGAGGGACAGAGAGGGGACAGAGGGGGGAAGAAGAAAGGAGGGAAATAAACAGAGATAAGAGAGGGACAGAGAGGGGGAGAGAAGAAGAAAGGAGTGAAATAAACAGAGAGAGAGAGGGGCAGAGAGGGAGAGAAGAAGAAAGGAGTGAAAGAAAGAAAATAAACAGAGAGAGAGAGGGACAGAGGGGGAGAAGAAAAGAAACAGAGAGTGAAATAAACAGAGAGAGAGGGGCAGAGAGGGGAGAGAAGAAGAAAGGAGTGAAAGAAAGAAACAGAGAGAAGAGAGGGACAGAGAGGGGGAGAGAAGAAGAAAGGAGTGAAAGAAAGAAACAGATAGCAGATAGAAAGAAACGTCGAGAGAAAGTGCAAACGACAGAGGGGTTGATGGGATTTTTGCTCCACACCTCTCAGATCGGAGACCCTTCCTTGTCATGTTTCCATGTTTACTTATAGGAGTGGCTACGTACCCTCAATATTTATCACAGGCCCGCCTCAGAAGACCCTATAAAGCATGCCCCATCCCGGAGAGTAAGCCCGGGCTGGACCCCCCAATACCACAGTTCCCTCATCCGTATACTGCAGCACCATGTCCACATTCAAAACCTCCAAATCGCTACATATCCTGCCATCGAAACGCGTCTCAGACCTTGCTGAAGCATTGATCTCTTGTTATTTTGACAGCTTGTTCGATGCTCTGTGCGCTACTTCCCCTTTGGAATCTCACCCCAATAAATGATTTATCAGGAAGAGGTCTTTCTATTGTGTTGTTGTGTGTTTCCGTGGTGATGAGATTATTATGGGATAGTGTGGGTTAAAGTCAATGATGCTGGGTAGATTGGCGGGAGATGGAGGGGAGATGATACCTACGGGCCAGAGATGATTTACTTCCTTTGAACATGATGTTGGGCTGTTTTAATCTTATCCCGTCTCTCTCTCCATCGAACGCTCCATCTCTCGCCCCCTCCCTCGCCACCTTGCTCTTCCGTGTTCAACCCTTCCCTTAACCTCGCTCTCCACACCAGCCTCCATTGTCAACAGTCTCTCTACCTCTGTTATGTCTCTCTATCTCGGTCTCTTTTGGTCTCTATCACACCACAACCCACCATTTCCTTATCCTCAGCCGTCTCCCTCCTCTGTCATGACTTATTTCATTCTCTCGTTCTCTTTTTATGCTTCGTTCTTTTCCTTCTGAATCACCAACCTCATCAATATTCATATTCATATACATATTCATACCCCTACGGTGGTATGCGAGTCTGTTAAGCACCGCTCCGAAATTAATGGTCTCCCAGCTATGCAGTGTTCAGCCAGTGTTGTCACATATATATACACACACACACACACACACACATACACACTCTCACATACACACACTTCCTACGCCGTCGTTTCTCACTGTACGCCTGGCGAGGAGGTAGGAATTTAACTGGGGACATGCTGAGATCATGATCAACATCATATATTCAGGGTGTTTTCCTTGTAGATTCTTGAGTAATGTCGTTGGCGGAGGAGTTTGTGAATCTAGATATGTCTTTCTTTTGCATTGGAAGTGGGCTGATGGTGTGTGTGTGTGTGTGTGTGTGTGTGTGTGTGTGTGTGTGTGTGTGTGTGTGTGTGTGTGTGTGTGTGTTTGTTTGGGGTGTGTGTGTGTGTGTGTGTGTGTGTGTGTGTGTGTGTTTGTTGGGATGTGTGTGTGTGTGTGTGTGTTTTTGTTGGGGTGTGTGTGTGTGTGGGTTTGTTGGGGTGTGTGTGTGTGTGTGTGTGTGTGTGTGTGTGTGTGTGTGTGTGTGTGTGTGTGTTTGTTGTTGGGGTGTGTGTGTGTGTGTGTGTGTTTGTTGGAGTGTGTGTGTGTGTCCATGTGTATTCCTGCATGTTTTGTGTCTCATGGGAGTATGTTTTCCTCATAAGTCACATAAACAAGCTACATATCCTGCAAAAGTGTGTATTTTCGTTCTGTGCAGTCAGGCCAGGTGTTGCATTCAGTGATCGGCGATACATTATCCATCATAAGAGGCCAGCGAGAGACTGGAGGCCAAGTTGGGAGAAATCATCAGCCTAATCAGCAATGACAGGTAGAACACCACATCTCCCAAATACACCCCAGTCACCTAGCGTTAGCATTAGTATCTTTACATCCTCCTCCACTGCCCACATACAGTATGACATCAATTCTTAATCAACTTGATGCCACTTTCGCAGAACACATACAGCTTCCAAGTAACATGTATTGATAATAAAGGAAGAGGTACTCTTGCAGAAGTAGGAGTCAAGTCACATGACATATCTACTGAGCACACATAAAACATGAGGAACCCTCATTTGTTTCTCTGCTGTAACATAGTATAGTAATTGAGGAGAACTGTGGTGGGTTGACAGATGGAGGTATAGGTGGATTAACTGTGATGGGTTGACAGATGGAGGTATAGGTGGATTAACTGTGGTGGGTTGACAGATGGAGGTATAGGTGGATTAACTGTGGTGGGTTGACAGATGGAGGTATAGGTGGATGAACTGTGGTGGGTTGACAGATGGAGGTATAGGTGGATTAACTGTGGTGGGTTGACATATGGAGGTATAGGTGGATGAATTGTGATGGGTTGACATATGGAGGTATAGGTGGATTAACTGTGGTGGGTTGACAGATGGAGGTATAGGTGGATTAACTGTGGAGGGTTGACATATGGAGGTATAGGTGGATTAACTGTGGTGGGTTGACATATGGAGGTATAGGTGGATTAACTGTGGTGGGTTGACATATGGAGGTATAGGTGGATGAACTGTGGTGGGTTGACAGATGGAGGTATAGGTGGATGAACTGTGGTGGGTTGACAGATGGAGGTATAGGTGGATTAACTGTGGTGGGTTGACAGATGGAGGTATAGGTGGATGAACTGTGATGGGTTGACAGATGGAGGTATAGGTGGATTAACTGTGGTGGGTTGACATATGGAGGTATAGGTGGATTAACTGTGGTGGGTTGACATATGGAGGTATAGGTGGATTAACTGTGGTGGGTTGACATATGGAGGTATAGGTGGATTGACATATGGAGGTATAGGTGGATGGGTGGAGGAAGAAAGGAATAAAAGGTAGTATTGATAGTTATTTCATAAACTCTTGGAAGCAGCTAGATCTCTCCTTCTCCACCACTACCTGTCAACACTAAGCTAGACCTCTCCTTCTCCACCACTACCTGTCAACACTAAGCTAGACCTCTCCTTCTCCACCACTACCTGTCAACACTAAGCTAGATCTCTCCTTCTCCACCACTACCTGTCAACACTAAGCTAGACCTCTCCTTCTCCACCACTACCTGTCAACACTAAGCTAGATCTCTCCTTCTCCACCATTACCTGTCAACACTAAGCTAGATCTCTCCTTCTCCACCACTACCTGTCAACACTAAAATAGACCTCTCCTTCTCCACCACTACCTGTCAACACTAAGCTAGACCTCTCCTTCTCCACCACTACCTGTCAACACTAAGCTAGATCTCTCCTTCTCCACCACTACCTGTCAACACTAAGCCAGACCTCTCCTTCTCCACCACTACCTGTCAACACTAAGCCAGACCTCTCCTTCTCCACCATTATCTGTCAACACTAAGCCAGACCTCTCCTTCTCCACCACTACATGTCAACACTAAGCCAGACCTCTCCTTCTCCACCATTACCTGTCAACACTAAGCCAGACCTCTCCTTCTCCACCACTACCTGTCAACACTAAGCCAGACCTCTCCTTCTCCACCACTACCTGTCAACACTAAGCCAGACCTCTCCTTCTCCACCATTATCTGTCAACACTAAGCCAGACCTATCCTTCTCCACCATTACCTGTCAACACTAAGCCAGACCTATCCTTCTCCACCATTACCTGTCAACACTAAGCCAGACCTATGCTTCTACACCACTACCTGTCAACACTAAGCCAGACCTCTCCTTCTCCCCCATTACCTGTCAACACTAAGCCAGACCTCTCCTTCTACACCACTACCTGTCAACACTAAGCCAGACCTCTCCTTCTCCACCATTATCTGTCAACACTAAGCCAGACCTCTCCTTTTCCACCATTACCTGTCAACACTAAGCCAGACCTCTCCTTCTCCACCACTACCTGTCAACACTAAGCCAGACCTCTCCTTCTACACCACTACCTGTCAACACTAAGCCAGATCTCTCCTTCTCCACCACTACCTGTCAACACTAAGCTAGATCTCTCCTTCTCCACCACTACCTGTCAACACTAAGCTAGACCTCTCCTTCTCCACCACTACCTGTCAACACTAAGCTAGACCTCTCCTTCTCCACCACTACCTGTCAACACACTAAGCTAGATCTCTCCTTCTCCACCACTACCTGTCAACACTAAGCCAGACCTCTCCTTCTCCACCACTACCTGTCAACACTAAGCCAGACCTCTCCTTCTCCACCATTATCTGTCAACACTAAGCCAGACCTCTCCTTCTCCACCACTACATGTCAACACTAAGCCAGACCTCTCCTTCTCCACCATTACCTGTCAACACTAAGCCAGACCTCTCCTTCTCCACCACTACCTGTCAACACTAAGCCAGACCTCTCCTTCTCCAGCACTACCTGTCAACACTAAGCCAGACCTCTCCTTCTCCACCATTATCTGTCAACACTAAGCCAGACCTATCCTTCTCCACCATTACCTGTCAACACTAAGCCAGACCTATCCTTCTCCACCATTACCTGTCAACACTAAGCCAGACCTATGCTTCTACACCACTACCTGTCAACACTAAGCCAGACCTCTCCTTCTCCCCCATTACCTGTCAACACTAAGCCAGACCTCTCCTTCTACACCACTACCTGTCAACACTAAGCCAGACCTCTCCTTCTCCACCATTATCTGTCAACACTAAGCCAGACCTCTCCTTTTCCACCATTACCTGTCAACACTAAGCCAGACCTCTCCTTCTCCACCACTACCTGTCAACACTAAGCCAGACCTCTCCTTCTCCACCATTACCTGTCAACACTAAGCCAGACCTCTCCTTCTCCACCATTATCTGTCAACACTAAGCCAGACCTCTCCTTCTCCACCATTACCTGTCAACACTAAGCCAGACCTCTCCTTCTCCAGCATTATCTGTCAACACTAAGCCAGACCTCTCCTTCTCCACCACTACCTGTCAACACTAAGCCAGACCTCTCCTTCTCCACCATTACCTGTCAACACTAAGCCAGACCTCTCCTTCTCCACCATTACCTGTCAACACTAAGCCAGACCTCTCCTTCTCCACCATTACCTGTCAACACTAAGCCAGACCTCTCCTTCTCCACCACTTCCTGTCAACACTAAGCCAGACCTCTCCTTCTCCACCACTACCTGTCAACACTAAGCCAGACCTCTCCTTCTCCACCATTATCTGTCAACACTAAGCCAGACCTCTCCTTCTACACCATTACCTGTCAACACTAAGCCAGACCTCTCCTTCTCCACCATTACCTGTCAACACTAAGCCAGACCTCTCCTTCTCCACCATTACCTGTCAACACTAAGCCAGACCTCTCCTTCTCCACCATTATCTGTCAACACTAAGCCAGACCTCTCCTTCTCCACCACTTCCTGTCAACACTAAGCCAGACCTCTCCTTCTCCACCACTACCTGTCAACACTAAGCTAGACCTCTCCTTCTCCACCACTACCTGTCAACACTAAGCTAGATCTCTCCTTCTCCACCACTACCTGTCAACACTAAGCTAGACCTCTCCTTCTCCACCACTACCTGTCAACACTAAGCTAGATCTCTCCTTCTCCACCACTACCTGTCAACACTAAGCTAGATCTCTCCTTCTCCACCACTACGTGTCAACACTAAGCTAGACCTCTCCTTCTCCACCACTACCTGTCAACACTAAGCTAGACCTCTCCTTCTCCACCACTACCTGTCAACACTAAGCTAGATCTCTCCTTCTCCACCACTACCTGTCAACACTAAGCCAGACCTCTCCTTCTCCACCACTACCTGTCAACACTAAGCCAGACCTCTCCTTCTCCACCATTACCTTTCAACACTAAGCCAGACCTCTCCTTCTCCACCACTACATGTCAACACTAAGCCAGACCTCTCCTTCTCCACCATTACCTGTCAACACTAAGCCAGACCTCTCCTTCTCCACCACTACCTGTCAACACTAAGCCAGACCTCTCCTTCTCCACCACTACCTGTCAACACTAAGCCAGACCTCTCCTTCTCCACCATTATCTGTCAACACTAAGCCAGACCTATCCTTCTCCACCATTACCTGTCAACACTAAGCCAGACCTATCCTTCTCCACCATTACCTGTCAACACTAAGCCAGACCTATGCTTCTACACCACTACCTGTCAACACTAAGCCAGACCTCTCCTTCTCCCCCATTACCTGTCAACACTAAGCCAGACCTCTCCTTCTACACCACTACCTGTCAACACTAAGCCAGACCTCTCCTTCTCCACCATTATCTGTCAACACTAAGCCAGACCTCTCCTTTTCCACCATTACCTGTCAACACTAAGCCAGACCTCTCCTTCTCCACCACTACCTGTCAACACTAAGCCAGACCTCTCCTTCTCCACCATTAACAGTCAACACTAAGCCAGACCTCTCCTTCTCCACCATTATCTGTCAACACTAAGCCAGACCTCTCCTTCTCCACCATTACCTGTCAACACTAAGCCAGACCTCTCCTTCTCCAGCATTATCTGTCAACACTAAGCCAGACCTCTCCTTCTCCACCACTACCTGTCAACACTAAGCCAGACCTCTCCTTCTCCACCATTACCTGTCAACACTAAGCCAGACCTCTCCTTCTCCACCATTACCTGTCAACACTAAGCCAGACCTCTCCTTCTCCACCATTACCTGTCAACACTAAGCCAGACCTCTCCTTCTCCACCACTTCCTGTCAACACTAAGCCAGACCTCTCCTTCTCCACCACTACCTGTCAACACTAAGCCAGACCTCTCCTTCTCCACCATTATCTGTCAACACTAAGCCAGACCTCTCCTTCTACACCATTACCTGTCAACACTAAGCCAGACCTCTCCTTCTCCACCATTACCTGTCAACACTAAGCCAGACCTCTCCTTCTCCACCATTACCTGTCAACACTAAGCCAGACCTCTCCTTCTCCACCATTATCTGTCAACACTAAGCCAGACCTCTCCTTCTCCACCACTTCCTGTCAACACTAAGCCAGACCTCTCCTTCTCCACCACTACCTGTCAACACTAAGCTAGACCTCTCCTTCTCCACCACTACCTGTCAACACTAAGCTAGATCTCTCCTTCTCCACCACTACCTGTCAACACTAAGCTAGACCTCTCCTTCTCCACCACTACCTGTCAACACTAAGCTAGATCTCTCCTTCTCCCACCACTACCTGTCAACACTAAGCTAGATCTCTCCTTCTCCACCACTACGTGTCAACACTAAGCTAGACCTCTCCTTCTCCACCACTACCTGTCAACACTAAGCTAGATCTCTCCTTCTCCACCACTACCTGTCAACACTAAGCCAGACCTCTCCTTCTCCACCACTACCTGTCAACACTAAGCCAGACCTCTCCTTCTCCACCATTACCTTTCAACACTAAGCCAGACCTCTCCTTCTCCACCACTACATGTCAACACTAAGCCAGACCTCTCCTTCTCCACCATTACCTGTCAACACTAAGCCAGACCTCTCCTTCTCCACCACTACCTGTCAACACTAAGCCAGACCTCTCCTTCTCCACCACTACCTGTCAACACTAAGCCAGACCTCTCCTTCTCCACCATTATCTGTCAACACTAAGCCAGACCTATCCTTCTCCACCATTACCTGTCAACACTAAGCCAGACCTATCCTTCTCCACCATTACCTGTCAACACTAAGCCAGACCTATGCTTCTACACCACTACCTGTCAACACTAAGCCAGACCTCTCCTTCTCCCCCATTACCTGTCAACACTAAGCCAGACCTCTCCTTCTACACCACTACCTGTCAACACTAAGCCAGACCTCTCCTTCTCCACCATTATCTGTCAACACTAAGCCAGACCTCTCCTTTTCCACCATTACCTGTCAACACTAAGCCAGACCTCTCCTTCTCCACCACTACCTGTCAACACTAAGCCAGACCTCTCCTTCTCCACCATTACCTGTCAACACTAAGCCAGACCTCTCCTTCTCCACCATTATCTGTCAACACTAAGCCAGACCTCTCCTTCTCCACCATTACCTGTCAACACTAAGCCAGACCTCTCCTTCTCCAGCATTATCTGTCAACACTAAGCCAGACCTCTCCTTCTCCACCACTACCTGTCAACACTAAGCCAGACCTCTCCTTCTCCACCATTACCTGTCAACACTAAGCCAGACCTCTCCTTCTCCACCATTACCTGTCAACACTAAGCCAGACCTCTCCTTCTCCACCATTACCTGTCAACACTAAGCCAGACCTCTCCTTCTCCACCACTTCCTGTCAACACTAAGCCAGACCTCTCCTTCTCCACCACTACCTGTCAACACTAAGCCAGACCTCTCCTTCTCCACCATTATCTGTCAACACTAAGCCAGACCTCTCCTTCTACACCATTACCTGTCAACACTAAGCCAGACCTCTCCTTCTCCACCATTACCTGTCAACACTAAGCCAGACCTCTCCTTCTCCACCATTACCTGTCAACACTAAGCCAGACCTCTCCTTCTCCACCATTATCTGTCAACACTAAGCCAGACCTCTCCTTCTCCACCACTTCCTGTCAACACTAAGCCAGACCTCTCCTTCTCCACCACTACCTGTCAACACTAAGCTAGACCTCTCCTTCTCCACCACTACCTGTCAACACTAAGCTAGATCTCTCCTTCTCCACCACTACCTGTCAACACTAAGCTAGACCTCTCCTTCTCCACCACTACCTGTCAACACTAAGCTAGATCTCTCCTTCTCCACCACTACCTGTCAACACTAAGCTAGATCTCTCCTTCTCCACCACTACGTGTCAACACTAAGCTAGACCTCTCCTTCTCCACCACTACCTGTCAACACTAAGCTAGACCTCTCCTTCTCCACCACTACCTGTCAACACTAAGCTAGATCTCTCCTTCTCCACCACTACCTGTCAACACTAAGCCAGACCTCTCCTTCTCCACCACTACCTGTCAACACTAAGCCAGACCTCTCCTTCTCCACCATTACCTTTCAACACTAAGCCAGACCTCTCCTTCTCCACCACTACATGTCAACACTAAGCCAGACCTCTCCTTCTCCACCATTACCTGTCAACACTAAGCCAGACCTCTCCTTCTCCACCACTACCTGTCAACACTAAGCCAGACCTCTCCTTCTCCACCACTACCTGTCAACACTAAGCCAGACCTCTCCTTCTCCACCATTATCTGTCAACACTAAGCCAGACCTATCCTTCTCCACCATTACCTGTCAACACTAAGCCAGACCTATCCTTCTCCACCATTACCTGTCAACACTAAGCCAGACCTATGCTTCTACACCACTACCTGTCAACACTAAGCCAGACCTCTCCTTCTCCCCCCATTACCTGTCAACACTAAGCCAGACCTCTCCTTCTCCACCACTACCTGTCAACACTAAACCAGACCTCTCCTTCTCCACCATTATCTGTCAACACTAAGCCAGACCTCTCCTTTTCCACCATTACCTGTCAACACTAAGCCAGACCTCTCCTTCTCCACCACTACCTGTCAACACTAAGCCAGACCTCTCTTCTACACCACTACCTGTCAACACTAAGCCAGACCTCTCCTTCTCCAGCATTATCTGTCAACACTAAGCCAGACCTCTCCTTCTCCACCATTATCTGTCAACACTAAGCCAGACCTCTCCTTCTCCACCATTACCTGTCAACACTAAGCCAGACCTCTCCTTCTCCAGCATTATCTGTCAACACTAAGCCAGACCTCTCCTTCTCCACCACTACCTGTCAACACTAAGCCAGACCTCTCCTTCTCCACCATTACCTGTCAACACTAAGCCAGACCTCTCCTTCTCCACCATTACCTGTCAACACTAAGCCAGACCTCTCCTTCTCCACCATTACCTGTCAACACTAAGCCAGACCTCTCCTTCTCCACCACTTCCTGTCAACACTAAGCCAGACCTCTCCTTCTCCACCACTACCTGTCAACACTAAGCCAGACCTCTCCTTCTCCACCATTATCTGTCAACACTAAGCCAGACCTCTCCTTCTACACCATTACCTGTCAACACTAAGCCAGACCTCTCCTTCTCCACCATTACCTGTCAACACTAAGCCAGACCTCTCCTTCTCCACCATTACCTGTCAACACTAAGCCAGACCTCTCCTTCTCCACCATTATCTGTCAACACTAAGCCAGACCTCTCCTTCTCCACCACTTCCTGTCAACACTAAGCCAGACCTCTCCTTCTCCACCACTACCTGTCAACACTAAGCTAGACCTCTCCTTCTCCACCACTACCTGTCAACACTAAGCTAGATCTCTCCTTCTCCACCACTACCTGTCAACACTAAGCTAGACCTCTCCTTCTCCACCACTACCTGTCAACACTAAGCTAGATCTCTCCTTCTCCACCACTACCTGTCAACACTAAGCTAGATCTCTCCTTCTCCACCACTACGTGTCAACACTAAGCTAGACCTCTCCTTCTCCACCACTACCTGTCAACACTAAGCTAGACCTCTCCTTCTCCACCACTACCTGTCAACACTAAGCTAGATCTCTCCTTCTCCACCACTACCTGTCAACACTAAGCCAGACCTCTCCTTCTCCACCACTACCTGTCAACACTAAGCCAGACCTCTCCTTCTCCACCATTACCTTTCAACACTAAGCCAGACCTCTCCTTCTCCACCACTACATGTCAACACTAAGCCAGACCTCTCCTTCTCCACCATTACCTGTCAACACTAAGCCAGACCTCTCCTTCTCCACCACTACCTGTCAACACTAAGCCAGACCTCTCCTTCTCCACCACTACCTGTCAACACTAAGCCAGACCTCTCCTTCTCCACCATTATCTGTCAACACTAAGCCAGACCTATCCTTCTCCACCATTACCTGTCAACACTAAGCCAGACCTATCCTTCTCCACCATTACCTGTCAACACTAAGCCAGACCTATGCTTCTACACCACTACCTGTCAACACTAAGCCAGACCTCTCCTTCTCCCCCATTACCTGTCAACACTAAGCCAGACCTCTCCTTCTACACCACTACCTGTCAACACTAAGCCAGACCTCTCCTTCTCCACCATTATCTGTCAACACTAAGCCAGACCTCTCCTTTTCCACCATTACCTGTCAACACTAAGCCAGACCTCTCCTTCTCCACCACTACCTGTCAACACTAAGCCAGACCTCTCCTTCTCCACCATTACCTGTCAACACTAAGCCAGACCTCTCCTTCTCCACCATTATCTGTCAACACTAAGCCAGACCTCTCCTTCTCCACCATTACCTGTCAACACTAAGCCAGACCTCTCCTTCTCCAGCATTATCTGTCAACACTAAGCCAGACCTCTCCTTCTCCACCACTACCTGTCAACACTAAGCCAGACCTCTCCTTCTCCACCATTACCTGTCAACACTAAGCCAGACCTCTCCTTCTCCACCATTACCTGTCAACACTAAGCCAGACCTCTCCTTCTCCACCATTACCTGTCAACACTAAGCCAGACCTCTCCTTCTCCACCACTTCCTGTCAACACTAAGCCAGACCTCTCCTTCTCCACCACTACCTGTCAACACTAAGCCAGACCTCTCCTTCTCCACCATTATCTGTCAACACTAAGCCAGACCTCTCCTTCTACACCATTACCTGTCAACACTAAGCCAGACCTCTCCTTCTCCACCATTACCTGTCAACACTAAGCCAGACCTCTCCTTCTCCACCATTACCTGTCAACACTAAGCCAGACCTCTCCTTCTCCACCATTATCTGTCAACACTAAGCCAGACCTCTCCTTCTCCACCACTTCCTGTCAACACTAAGCCAGACCTCTCCTTCTCCACCACTACCTGTCAACACTAAGCTAGACCTCTCCTTCTCCACCACTACCTGTCAACACTAAGCTAGATCTCTCCTTCTCCACCACTACCTGTCAACACTAAGCTAGACCTCTCCTTCTCCACCACTACCTGTCAACACTAAGCTAGATCTCTCCTTCTCCACCACTACCTGTCAACACTAAGCTAGATCTCTCCTTCTCCACCACTACGTGTCAACACTAAGCTAGACCTCTCCTTCTCCACCACTACCTGTCAACACTAAGCTAGATCTCTCCTTCTCCACCACTACCTGTCAACACTAAGCCAGACCTCTCCTTCTCCACCACTACCTGTCAACACTAAGCCAGACCTCTCCTTCTCCACCATTACCTTTCAACACTAAGCCAGACCTCTCCTTCTCCACCACTACATGTCAACACTAAGCCAGACCTCTCCTTCTCCACCATTACCTGTCAACACTAAGCCAGACCTCTCCTTCTCCACCACTACCTGTCAACACTAAGCCAGACCTCTCCTTCTCCACCACTACCTGTCAACACTAAGCCAGACCTCTCCTTCTCCACCATTATCTGTCAACACTAAGCCAGACCTATCCTTCTCCACCATTACCTGTCAACACTAAGCCAGACCTATCCTTCTCCACCATTACCTGTCAACACTAAGCCAGACCTATGCTTCTACACCACTACCTGTCAACACTAAGCCAGACCTCTCCTTCTCCCCCATTACCTGTCAACACTAAGCCAGACCTCTCCTTCTACACCACTACCTGTCAACACTAAGCCAGACCTCTCCTTCTCCACCATTATCTGTCAACACTAAGCCAGACCTCTCCTTTTCCACCATTACCTGTCAACACTAAGCCAGACCTCTCCTTCTCCACCACTACCTGTCAACACTAAGCCAGACCTCTCCTTCTCCACCATTACCTGTCAACACTAAGCCAGACCTCTCCTTCTCCACCATTATCTGTCAACACTAAGCCAGACCTCTCCTTCTCCACCATTACCTGTCAACACTAAGCCAGACCTCTCTCTTCTCCAGCATTATCTGTCAACACTAAGCCAGACCTCTCCTTCTCCACCACTACCTGTCAACACTAAGCCAGACCTCTCCTTCTCCACCATTACCTGTCAACACTAAGCCAGACCTCTCCTTCTCCACCATTACCTGTCAACACTAAGCCAGACCTCTCCTTCTCCACCATTACCTGTCAACACTAAGCCAGACCTCTCCTTCTCCACCACTTCCTGTCAACACTAAGCCAGACCTC
>NW_027011098.1:0-10000 GCF_036934945.1 Oncorhynchus masou masou | reverse complement strand
GTGTCTGTGTCTGTGTCTGTGTCTGTGTCTGTGTGTGTGTGTGTGTGTGTGTGTGTGTGTGTCTGTGTCTGTGTCTGTGTCTGTGTCTGTGTGTGTGTGTGTGTCTGTGTCTGTGTCTGTGTCTGTGTCTGTGTCTGTGTCTGTGTCTGTGTCTGTGTGTGTGTGTGTGTGTGTGTGTGTGTCTGTCGGTTCCGGGTTGGAGCGAGCGGTCGCATCTACACTTCGGTCCGCAGGTAGTATAACTTTTCATTACATTTTCATTACATTTCATTACATTTCATTATAGTACAACGGTTTGATTTGTCTAATCTTAGCAATTTCTTCTTAGCTAGCTACATAGCCGTCTTTGTATCAAAGATAATTGCGTAATTATCGTATTTCGTCGTCCTAACGTAGTCTACACTGCTATCTGCCCAGCAGCTAGCTATCGTCCACCGTCTACTAGCACTGTGGAAACTATTACACTCAACTGAACGACTCGATTAGTGTAGTGTTAGCTAGCTACATAGTTGTCTTTGCTGTCTTCGTATCCAAGATAATTGTGTAGTTTAGAGTGTGTAGACTTAGAGTGATGATCTTAATTTACCGAGGTTAGCTAGCCAGCTATTTGTTGTCCTTAACGTAGGAGATACTGCTAGCTAGCTAGCCAACAGCTAGCCAACGTCTACCGAATTGAACTTCAACTACCCGGTCAACATTCCGCTTCGCTCCACAGGTAGTATCACATTTTCATTTCACTTCATTACAGTACAACGGTTTGATTTGTTTGATCGGAGCTAGCTAGCTACATAGCCGTCTTTGTATCTAAGACAATTGTGTAGTCTAGAGCGATTTTCTAGGTTAGCTAGCCAGCTATTGTCGTTCTTTTAACGTAACGTTACGTAATCAACACTGCTAGCTAGCCAGATAGCCAGCTAGCCCCCGAATAGCAGCACTGTAGAAACTATTACACTCGACGGAACGACTTGATTAGTGAAGTGGCAACAACGCAGCCACTGCCAGCTAGCCTACAAAGTCAACAACGCACCCACTGCCAGCTAGCCTACTCCAGCAGTACTGTATCATTTCAATCTTTTAGTCAATAAGATTCTTGCTACGTAAGCTTAACTTTCTGAACATTCGAGACGTGTAGTCCACTTGTCATTCCAATCTCCTTTGCATTAGCGTAGCCTCTTCTGTAGCCTGTCAACTATGTGTCTATCTATCCCTGTTCTCTCCTCTCTGCACAGACCATACAAACGCTCCACACCGCGTGGGCCGGCCACCCTAATCTGGTGGTCCCAGCACGCACGACCCACGTGGAGTTCCAGGTCTCCGGTAGCCTCTGGAACTGCCGATCTGCGGCCAACAAGGCAGAGTTCATCTCAGCCTATGCCTCCTCCAGTCCTCGACTTCTTGGCACTGACGGAAACATGGATCACCACAGATAACATTGCTACTCCTACTGCACTCTCTTCGTCCGCCCACGTGTTCTCGCACACCCCGAGAGCTTCTGGTCAGCGGGGTGGTGGCACCGGGATCCTCATCTCTCCCAAGTGGTCATTCTCTCTTTCTCCCCTTACCCATCTGTCTATCGCCTCCTTTGAATTCCATGCTGTCACAGTTACCAGCCCTTTCAAGCTTAACATCCTTATCATTTATCGCCCTCCAGGTTCCCTCGGAGAGTTCATCAATGAGCTTGATGCCTTGATAAGCTCCTTTCCTGAGGACGGCTCACCTCTCACAGTCCTGGGCGACTTTAACCTCCCCACGTCTACCTTTGACTCATTCCTCTCTGCCTCCTTCTTTCCACTCCTCTCCTCTTTTGACCTCACCCTCTCACCTTCCCCCTACTCACAAGGCAGGCAATACGCTCGACCTCATCTTTACTAGATGCTGTTCTTCCACTAACCTCATTGCAACTCCTCCAAGTCTCCGACCACTACCTTGTATCCTTTTCCCTCTCGCTCTCATCCAACACTTCCCACACTGCCCCTACTCGGATGGTATCGCGCCGTCCCAACCTTCGCTCTCTCTCCCCCGCTACTCTCTCCTCTTCCATCCTATCATCTCTTCCCTCTGCTCATACCTTCCAACCTATCTCCTGATTCTGCCTCCTCAACCCCTCCTCTCTTCCCTTTCTGCATTCTTTGACTCTCTATGTCCCCTATCCTCCAGGCCGGCTCGGTCCTCCCCTCCCGCTCCGTGGCTCGACGACTCACTCCCTCCTCGCTACATTTTCCTCCTCTGTCTCTGCTGCTAAAGCCACTTTCTTCCACTCTAAATTCCAAGCATCTGCCTCTAACCCTAGGAAGCTCTTTGCCACCTTCTCCTCCCTCCTGAATCTCCCCCCCCCCCTCCTCCCTCTCTGCAGATGACTTCGTCAACCATTTTGAAAAGAAGGTCGACGACATCAGATCCTCGTTTGCTAAGTCAAACGACACCGCTGGTTCTGCTCACACTGCCCTACCCTGTGCTCTGACCTCTTTCTCCCCTCCTCTCCAGATGAAATCTCGCTTCTTGTGATGGCCGCCGCCCAACAACCTGCCCGCTTGACCCCATCTCCTCCTCTCTTCTCCAGACCTTCTCCCTTACCTCACCTCGCTCATCAACTCATCCCTGACCGCTGGCTACGTCCCTTCCGTCTTCAAGAGAGCGAGAGTTGCACCCCTTCTGAAAAAACCTACACTCGATCCCTCCGATGTCAACAACTACAGACCAGTATCCCTTCTTTCTTTTCTCTCCAAAACTCTTGAACGTGCCGTCCTTGGCCAGCTCTCCCGCTATCTCTCTCAGAATGACCTTGATCCAAATCATTCAGGTTTCAAGACTAGTCATTCAACTGAGACTGCTCTTCTCTGTATCACGGAGGCGCTCCGCACTGCTAAAGCTAACTCTCTCCCTCTGCTCTCATCCTTCTAGACCTATCGGCTGCCTTCGATACTGTGAACCATCAGATCCTCCTCTCCACCCTCTCCGAGTTGGGCATCTCCCGCGGCCCACGCTTGATTGCGTCCTACCTGACAGGTCGCTCCTACCAGGTGGCGTGGCGAGAATCTGTCTCCTCGCCACGCGCTCTCACCACTGGTGTCCCCCAGGGCTCTGTTCTAGGCCCTCTCCTATTCTCGCTATACACCAAGTCACTTGGCTCTGTCATAACCTCACATGGTCTCTCCTATCATTGCTATGCAGACGACACACAATTGATCTTCTCCTTTCCCCTTCTGATGACCAGGTGGCGAATCGCATCTCTGCATGTCTGGCAGACATATCAGTGTGGATGACGGATCACCACCTCAAGCTGAACCTCGGCAAGACGGAGCTGCTCTTCCTCCCGGGGAAGGACTGCCCGTTCCATGATCTCGCCATCACGGTTGACAACTCCATTGTGTCCTCCTCCCAGAGCGCTAAGAACCTTGGCGTGATCCTGGACAACACCCTGTCGTTTCTCAACTAACATCAAGGCGGCCCGTTCCTGTAGGTTCATGCTCTACAACATCCGCAGAGTACGACCCTGCCTCACACAGGAAGCGGCGCAGGTCCTAATCCAGGCACTTGTCATCTCCCGTCTGGATTACTGCAACTCGCTGTTGGCTGGGCTCCCTGCCTGTGCCATTAAACCCCTACAACTCATCCAGAACGCCACAGCCCGTCTGGTGTTCAACCTTCCCAAGTTCTCTCACGTCACCCCGCTCCTCCGCTCTCTCCACTGGCTTCCAGTTGAAGCTCGCATCCGCTACAAGACCATGGTGCTTGCCTACGGAGCTGTGAGGGGAACGGCACCGCAGTACCTCCAGGCTCTGATCAGGCCCTACACCCAAACAAGGGCACTGCGTTCATCCACCTCTGGCCTGCTCGCCTCCCTACCACTGAGGAAGTACAGTTCCCGCTCAGCCCAGTCAAAACTGTTCGCTGCTCTGGCCCCCCAATGGTGGAACAAACTCCCTCACGACGCCAGGACAGCGGAGTCAATCACCACCTTCCGGAGACACCTGAAACCCCACCTCTTCAAGGAATACCTAGGATAGGATAAAGTAATCCTTCTCACCCCCCCTTAAATGATTTAGATGCACTATTGTAAAGTGGCTGTTCCACTGGATGTCAGAAGGTGAATTCACCAATTTGTAAGTCGCTCTGGATAAGAGCGTCTGCTAAATGACTTAAATGTAATGTAAATGTGTGTGTGTGTGTGTGTGTGTGTGTGTGTGTGTGTGTGTGTGTGTGTGTGTGTGTGTGTGTGTGTGTGTGTGTGTGTGTGTGTGTGTGTGTGTGTGTGTGTGTGTGTGTGTGTGTGTGTGTGTGTGTGTGTGTGTGTGTGAGTGTGTGTGTGTGTGTGTGTATAATGGGTGTCGGTGTGTGTCTGTTTGTGAAAGATAGTGAGGATACATGTACACCCTCTGTGCTGTCCCAGATACATCTAATAAGACCACAACGCCCAAAAGCCACACTCTTCTTAAATAAAAACAGGAAAATAATACAATCACGGGTAAACTGGTAAACCCTCACAGCCAATCAAACCCTTACTCACTCTTATCCCATACTTGAGCTTTCATCACCAGGAGCCCTGACAATTCAAAATCGTGGCCATAACCTGCCGCGGAATCGTTCCATTAAAAACCTAAATGACCACTCAATTGACCGCCGATCATTTGAGTTATTGAACACTGAGGTGAGCGTCAAGCCATGACGCTAACAGTGTCGGCTATGGAAGGATGCTCATTAGATTGGCTGGGCCTGGAAGGCCTCATATAGGCCTGCACTAAGGGGGCCTCTGTCGACACACACACAGACACGAGTGTAAATCCACCTGATAGCGAGGAGAGTGGGACTACTACAGTGTGGCTGCCATAGTTAAAATGATGTAGCTCTGGTATGCTGCAGGGAAGTGAGGGAGAGAGCTGTGGGAGGAGAGGTTAACATTCAAACCCCTGCCCTCTCACTCACCACCTCTTGTAGCTTAACATCGATCTACATTTTGACATATCACTTGCATTAGTTTCAGCGGTGGGGGCAAAAAAACTACTCTACCCATAAAGCCTAGACACCAGCCACCATACATGCATGTTATATACACGATCATGGTAAAGTGACAGGGGATCACAGTCCCATAGAAAGCTGCCCTACCCTCCAGTTCCCTGATCCAGTCTAAAAACACAGCCCCTCTGACAGTGCAGTGAGTGGGGTGTTTGCGGTGTGCCAGTCCCTTGCTGTGAACCACTGCCAGCACCTTAAAGAGACACTCCTCTAGGAGCTAAGAGGATTGTCTGGATAAAGCCCCACTTTTGCTATGAACCTACCCAGGAGGAGGCACCTGGACTGGGGAGGGAGTGAGAGGGATCAGTGGGGGAAGTGGAGGGTAGTAATATGCTCCTAATAGGGGCTTAACCCTGATATAGACTCCTGAGGAAGGAGCACACTGTTAAGTAGTGCACTGTTGGCTGACTGAACAATTGAATGATCACTTTAGGCTAATACTAGAGCAGTCCACTGAGGCAGTGAACAACTACATTGACATCATTGCATTTTATTGAAGTAAAACAATACATTGCTTTGTTATCGGACAAATAATATGGTTGTTAGTCTTTAAAAACGTTTAATCCATGTTTTGGAAGGCTCCGATTACAGTTGCCTCTTTCAGATAAACACCAAATTGTGTTTTTTCTGTAAAATGTTAATGAGCGAATTAGCAACCTCTTTTAGGTTTGAAACGATGATCCACCTCAGACACAGAAAATGAATGTGAGGAAATTATCTCAACATAGGAACGCAGACGGTGACTAAAATATACACCTCACTCCGCCGTTGTCCCTAACGCATACTCTCACAAGCTGCAATTATTTGTCGCTGTCGTCAAGAGTTTTTCTTTTTTCAGGGAGGAATGAATCAGGAAAACGGAGGGAGGGAGGGAGGGAGAGTGCAGAGACTGTCATAATGATTGAGAGAGAGGTAAAAGTCCGTCAGGCACTACGTCGCGGCGATGCTCTCTCCACTGTCACTGGAGAACTTCACTGTCTTTCGTGTGTATCGACCTGTGTGCGTGCCTCTCAGAGTGTACACAACAGTTTGTTTCTACACAAGCACTGCAGAGGTTCCACCCCTAGTCACTACAGCGTGGAAGTGTGAGTGAGGCTTGGACCACATCAGTGCTGTGATTGAATATATTCCCCTCTCTCCAGTCGTGCCCTGTGCTCCTGCAGATTGCTGTTTAGCCCAGTCAAGCGGGTCAGGCAGAGGCAGGTATGCTGCCATCTCCATAGGAACACCCAGCCGTCCTTCCCTCCATCCAGTCACCCTTCGTAAAACCCAGCACCCTCCACTGCACCAGGAAGTGACTCAACGCCCGACTGCATTCTGGGATCACGACGGCAGCTCAGAGACCAGGCTCGCTGCACCTCTGAATGGTGAGATTCTACACTCGTTGGCTGTTGGCAAGCTAGACCAAACCACCTACTCTAACCATCTAACCACACGCCAGGGTTGGCATCTCATCAGCGACTCGGTGTGACCTCAAATCAGTGTGGAAGAAAACAGTCATGAGTGTGAACATTGTTTAGGAAAAAGTGTGTGTGCGAGAGTGAAAGAGAGCGAGTGAGAGAGAGAGAGTGAGAGTGAGAGTGAGAGAGAGTGAGAGTGAGAGAGAGAGAGAGCGAGAGAGCGGCGAGAAGTGAGAGAGAGAAGAGAGATGTGGTGAGAGAGAGAGAGAGAGAGAGAGAGAGAGAGCAAGAGAGAGAGTGAGAGAGAGAGAGAGAGAGAGAGCGAGAGAAAGAGTGGGAGAGAGAGAGAGAGAGAGAGTAGGAGAGTTACTGAAAAGATAGAGAGAGAGAAGGGAAAAGAGAGATATAGTGTAATGTATACTGTTCATCATTTATTGTTTACTTCACTTTGGTTTATTATCTATTTCACTTGCATCGGCAATGTCAACATATGTTTCCCATTCCAATGAAGCCCCTTAAATTGAATTTGAATTGAATTGAGAGAGAGATTAAAAGTGCAAAGTAATGTCTATAATATTTCCCATCTTGTTTTGTTTTGTCTTTCATGCCATGTGTCGTGTCTTTACTATCATTAACTGAAGATTTTTTTATCAAATAACTCTCTGTAATTATTATTAGCCGACAAACTGATTTATCATGTAATTGTGATTAACTAGGAAGTCGGGGCACCAAGGAAAATATTCAGATTATAAAGGTATAATTTTTCCTAATATAACTTTTCAGATATTTTCATATCTGATCAATTAGTTGCTCATAATTAGTGAATTATTTACTTTTCCTCACGTTAGTCTCATTCCAAACGTCGTAAATTCCTGGTTATCTGCAATTCTAACCCAGTCTTCACTATGAGTCATCCATACATCAATTGTCTTAAATAATGGATTTATTAACTAACTACACAACTCATAGAAGTGCACACACAAACAAACAAAGTAAATATGGTTAAAAATGACAGGGGAATGTGCCCTGATGGGCCTAAACCGGCATAGCGCTTATTAGATAAAAGGAAGTGGGAGTCGAATAAGAAGTCACTACAGACTGATAATTATAACAATTGAAATGCTAATCCTTTACACATGAACGCTCACTCATTCAGGAACAATTGCAGTCAATCTATATATTTACGCTCAGTGTGTCGTCTTGATCTCTGTTGAAAAGTTTGTTTCTTTTGTAGAATTGTCCGTCTCTCTCTCTCTCTCTGCCTTGGTCAGAATGGATACTTCAGAGTAACATTCAGCGATGTTGTTGTAGAATGGATGTTTCTGCAGTTGTCGGTCTTCGCGTTCAATGATACCAAATTCCTAGCAGCAGACTAGTAATTAATATCAAAGATATATCAAAATATCAAAGACTTATTCTGTCGGTATCGATAGTCTAAGAGTTTAACCACGTGGGATGGTTAAAAGATTCAGCAGGCTGGTCTCAAACCTTGGCCCTCTCATTATCAAGGTCAGCTGGTCTGCAACCTTTGTCCTCTCCCAATTGAGGGAAACATGGTTTGTTGAGAAATTCTCAAGGTGGGGTTTTATTCAGAATTGCAGAAAAGGGACTGTCCCAGGATACCCGACCCTAACTGGGCTCACGGGCGGTTAAACTCAAAAGGGAATCAGAGTTTCCTTCATTAAATAGTCCAAAATCACATTACACAATTTTACAAACAGTATCATCCTCACTCATTCAACTTATACAAAAATTAGATGTAAACCTCATATCTGAGGCTATTATATAAACAGCGTTATGGTAATTTGGCCGCACCGTCTCCCATGAGCCCCACAAAATTGCACCAAACGGACCGGTTCGTAGCTGGATTCTTCACCCATCTTTTATACCTTCTCCGGAACATAAATGTTGGTCGGACCTCAAGTTCTGTGAGGTGGAAGAAATTCCTTTGTTCTCTATGAAAATTCACTCTGTCTCTATACTGTGGCCATGAGGAGATAATCTCCTCCAGGAATTTACGACCTCTCTCTGACCACAGCAGCCTAGTTGTAGGAGACAGCGAGAGGGGGATGGTACTCGCTGTACCCAAAGAGGGCAACGTCATGACACATGTTATGTGTCTTCTCAGTCATGTTGACACTGGTCTACTACCATTGCTTTAATGTATTGTTCTGATTAATCTTGTTGTTGTAGTTGTTGTTAATGGTAATCCCATGTCCACCACTACTATTATTATTGCTGTTGGTCCCACCATTTATTAATATATAAATATATAAATATTTTATATATAAATATCTATTTTTATTTTATTTTTCGATATGTATACTTTGACAATGTAAGTAAAATTGAACTTGCCATGTCAATAAAGTCAATTGAATTGAAATGAGAGGGAGAGAAAGAGATCGAGAAGGGAAAGAGAGAGAGGGGAGAGAGGAGAGAGAGAGCGAGAAAGAGAGAGGAGAGGGAGAGTGGGTTGTTTCCGGCAGCCTACCTGCATGTCTGTGGCTTCCTGTTGGTTACAATATATTATATACCTTACTTGCTTTGGCAATGTTAACACATGTTTCCCATGCCAATAAAGCCCCTTGAATTGAATTGAATTGAGAGAAAGAGGGAGAGAAGGGAAAGAGAGAAGGGAAAGAGAGAGAGAGAGAGATAGAGAAGGGAGAGAGAGAAGGGAGAGAGAGAAGGGGGAGAGAGAGGGAGGGAGAGAGGGAGAGAGAAAGAGGGAGAGAAGGGAAAGAGAGAAGGGAAAGAGAGAGAGAGAGAGAGAGAGGGAGAGAGAGAGAGGGGGGAGAGAGATGGGAGAGAGAGAAGGAGAGAGAGAGAGAGAGAGAGAGAGAGAGGAGGGAAAGATCATGTAAGCCCCGGTATTGTAAGAATGCATTAGAGAACGTTAGAAAAGGATTTATGGTGATGGGATAGAGGTGCAATAGAGGACACAGTAGGATCCATTGTAACCAACAGGAAGCCACAGACATGCAGGTAGGCTGCCGGAAACAACCCACTCTCCCTCTCCTCTCTCTTTCTCGCTCTTTCCTCTCTCCCTCTCTCCCTCTCCTGTCTCTTTGTCCCTCTCTCTCTCTCTTTCTCCCTCTCTCCTCTCTCCCTCTCCCTATTAACTAATGACTAATGTAAAACATCACCTAAAAAATGAAACATTGCAGGTAAACATATATACAACTAGACAGGGCGTGTGAAATAATTACAGGAATAAAATGAAGCCAAATGTATGTAGACATTCCTTGCATCCTATACATACCCCACCATGTTAACAAGGTTAAGTGTATGTAGACATTCCTTCCATCCTATACATACCCCACCATGTTAACAAGGTTAAATGTGGGAGGACAAAATGGCGCCGTAGAGAGAACACGGTGTTTCAGCGAGCTCTCGTGGCTTTCGTAAATGTATATTCTTACATTAATCTCCTAGCTTGAAAAAGTGGTAGAATTGGCTAAATAAGTTACCATATAATGAGTCTTGACGACTATTTCGCAAAAATCTCCGACAACAGGCCCAATAGAACTACTAAGAAGTCGACCAAAACCACCACCCCTGTGGATGTGCATGAGGGAAGAAGGGAG
>NW_027011097.1:0-26249 GCF_036934945.1 Oncorhynchus masou masou | reverse complement strand
TAACATTAGAAGCCTTCTGTTGTGCATGGTAACATTAGAAGCCTTCTGTTGTGCATGGTAACATTAGAAGCCTTCTGTTCCCATGGTAACATTAGAAGCCTTCTGTTGTGCATGGTAACATTAGAAGCCTTCTGTTGTGCATGTTAACATTAGAAGCCTTCTGTTGTGCATGTTAACATTAGAAGCCTTCTGTTGTGCATGTTAACATTAGAAACCTTCTGTTGTGCATGTTAACATTAGAAGCCTTCTGTTGTGCATGGTAACATTAGAAGCCTTCTGTTGTGCATGTTAACATTAGAAGCCTTCTGTTCCCATGTTAACATTAGAAGCCTTCTGTTGTGCATGGTAACATTAGAAGCCTTCTGTTGTGCATGTTAACATTAGAAGCCTTCTGTTGTGCATGTTAACATTAGAAGCCTTCTGTTGTGCATGGTAACATTAGAAGCCTTCTGTTGTGCATGGTAACATTAGAAGCCTTCTGTTCCCATGGTAACATTAGAAGCCTTCTGTTGTGCATGGTAACATTAGAAGCCTTCTGTTGTGCATGTTAACATTAGAAGCCTTCTGTTGTGCATGTTAACATTAGAAGCCTTCTGTTGTGCATGTTAACATTAGAAGCCTTCTGTTGTGCATGTTAACATTAGAAGCCTTCTGTTGTGCATGGTAACATTAGAAGCCTTCTGTTGTGCATGGTAACATTAGAAGCCTTCTGTTGTGCATGGTAACATTAGAAGCCTTCTGTTGTGCATGGTAACATTAGAAGCCTTCTGTTGTGCATGGTAACATTAGAAGCCTTCTGGTTGTGCATGTGGTAACATTAGAAGCCTGTTTTGCATGGTAACATTAGAAGCCTTCTGTTGTGCATGGTAACATTAGAAGCCTCTGTTGTGCATGGTGGGACATTAGAAGCCTTCTGTTGTGCATGGTAACATTAGAAGCCTTCTGTTGTGCATGGTAACATTAGAAGCCTTCTGTTGTGCATGTATAACATTAGAAGCCTCTGTTGTGCATGGTAACATTAGAAGCCTTCTGTTGTGCATGTTAACATTGTAGCCTCTGTTGTGCATGGTAATATTAGAAGCCTCTGTTGTGCATGTTAACATTTGAAGCTCTTCTGTTGTGCATAGCAAATATTAGAAGCCTTCGTTGTGCATGGCAACATTAGAAGCCTTCTGTTTTGCATGTTAACATTAGAAGCCTTCTGTTGTGCATGTTAACATTAGAAGCCTTCTGTTGTGCATGGTAACATTAGAAGCCTTCTGTTGTGCATGGTAACATTAGAAAGCCTTCTGTTGTGCATGGTAACATTATAAGCCTTCTGTTGTGCATGGTAACATTAGAAGCTTCTGTTGTGCATGTTAACATTAGAAGCCTTCTGTTGTGCATGTTAACATTAGAAGCCTCTGTTGTGCATGTTAACATTAGAAGCTTCTGTTGTGCATGTTAACATTAGAAGCCTCTGGTTGTGCATAGCACATTAGAAGCTCCTCTGCTTGTGCATGTTAACATTTAGAAGCCTTCTTGTGCGCATGGCATTAGAAGCCTTCTGTTGCATGTTAACATTAGAAGCCTCTGTCAAAGATATTTTGCATTAGAAGCCTTCATGCATATGAACATTAGAAGCCTTCTGGTTGTGTGATGGTAACATTAGAAGCCTTCTGTTGCATGGTAACATTAGAAGCCTTCACAAAAATAGTAACATTAGAAGCCTTCTGTTGTGCATGGTAACATTAGAAGCCTTCTGTTGTGCATGGTAAACATTTTCAGAAGCTCTGTTGTGCATGTTAACATTAGAAGCCTTCTGTTGTGCATGGTAACATTAGAAGCCTTCTGTTGTGCATGTTAACATTAGAAGCCTTCTGTTGTGCATGTTAACATTAGAAGCCTTCTGTTGTGCATGTTAACATTAGAAGCCTTCTGTTGTGCATGGTAACATTAGAAGCCTTCTGTTGTGCATGGTAACATTAGAAGCCTTCTGTTGTGCATGTTAACATTAGAAGCCTTCTGTTGTGCATGTTAACATTAGAAGCCTTCTGTTGTGCATGGTAACATTAGAAGCCTTCTGTTGTGCATGGTAACATTAGAAGCCTTCTGTTGTGCATGGTAACATTAGAAGCCTTCTGTTGTGCATGGTAACATTAGAAGCCTTCTGTTGTGCATGGTAACATTAGAAGCCTTCTGTTGTGCATGGTAACATTAGAAGCCTTCTGTTGTGCATGGTAACATTAGAAGCCTTCTGTTGTGCATGGTAACATTAGAAGCCTTCTGTTGTGCATGGTAACATTAGAAGCCTTCTGTTGTGCATGTTAACATTAGAAGCCTTCTGTTGTGCATGTTAACATTAGAAGCCTTCTGTTGTGCATGGTAACATTAGAAGCCTTCTGTTGTGCATGTTAACATTAGAAGCCTTCTGTTGTGCATGGTAACATTAGAAGCCTTCTGTTGTGCATGTTAACATTAGAAGCCTTCTGTTGTGCATGTTAACATTAGAAGCCTTCTGTTGTGCATGGTAACATTAGAAGCCTTCTGTTGTGCATGGTAACATTAGAAGCCTTCTGTTGTGCATGGTAACATTAGAAGCCTTCTGTTGTGCATGTTAACATTAGAAGCCTTCTGTTGTGCATGTTAACATTAGAAGCCTTCTGTTGTGCATGTTAACATTAGAAGCCTTCTGTTGTGCATGTTAACATTAGAAGCCTTCTGTTGTGCATGGTAACATTAGAAGCCTTCTGTTGTGCATGTTAACATTAGAAGCCTTCTGTTGTGCATGGTAACATTAGAAGCCTTCTGGTTGTGCATGGTAAATTACTAGCCTTCTTGTTGTGCATGGTAACATTAGAAGCCTTCTGTTGTGCATGTAACATTAGAAGCCTTCTGTTGTGCATGGTAACATTAGAAGCCTCTGTTTTGCATGGGTAACATTGAAGCTCTCTGTTGTGCATGGTAACATTAGAAGCCTTCTGTTGTGCATAGGTATTAGAAGCCTTCTGTTGTGCATGGTAACATTAGAAGCCTCTTGTTATGCAGGCGTTAACATTAGAAGCCTCTGTTGTGCATGCTAACATTAGAAGCCTTCTGCTGTGCATGTTAACATTAGAAGCCTTCTGTTGTGCATGTTAACATTAGAAGCCTTCTGTTGTGCAAGCGGTAACATTAGAAGCCTCTGTTGTGTATGTTAACATTAGAAGCCTTCTGTTGTGCATGGTAACATTAGAAGCCTTCTGTTGTGCATGGTAACATTAGAAGCCTTCTGTTGTGCATGGTAACATTAGAAGCCTTCTGTTGTGCATGTTAACATTAGAAGCCTTCTGTTCCCATGTTAACATTAGAAGCCTTCTGTTGTGCATGGTAACATTAGAAGCCTTCTGTTGTGCATGGTAACATTAGAAGCCTTCTGTTGTGCATGGTAACATTAGAAGCCTTCTGTTGTGCATGGTAACATTAGAAGCCTTCTGTTGTGCATGTTAACATTAGAAGCCTTCTTTGTGCATGGTAACATTAGAAGCCTTCTGTTGTGCATGTTAACATTAGAAGCCTTCTGTTGTGCATGTTAACATTAGAAGCCTTCTGTTGTGCATGGTAACATTAGAAGCCTTCTGTTGTGCATGGTAACATTAGAAGCTCTCTGTTGTGCATGTTAAATATTAGAAGCCTTCTGTTGTGCATGGTAACATTAGAAGCCTTCTGTTGTGCATGTTAACATTAGAAGCCTTCGTTGTGCATGGTAACATTAGAAGCCTTCTGTTGTGCATGTTAACATTAGAAGCCTTCTGTTGTGCATGTTAACATTAGAAGCCTTCTGTTGTGCAAGTTAACATTAGAAGCCTCTGTTGTGCATGGTAACATTAGAAGCCTTCTGTTCCCATGTTAACATTAGAAGCCTTCGTTGTGCATGTTAACATTAGAAGCCTTCTGTTGTGCATGAAAACATTAGCCTTCTGCTGTGCATGTAACATTAGGAAGCCTTCTGTTGTGCATGGTAACATTAGAAGGTAACATTAGAAGCTTCTGTTGTGCATGTTAACATTAGAAGCCTTCTGTTGTGCATGGTAACATTAGACGCCTCTTCTGTTGTGCATGGTAACATTAGAAGTTCTTGTTCTTCTGTTCCCATGTTAACATTAGAAGCCTTCTGTTGTGCATGGTAACATTAGAAGCCTTCTGTTGTGCATGGTAACATTAGAAGCCTTCTGTTCCCATGGTAACATTAGAAGCCTTCTGTTGTGCATGGTAACATTAGAAGCCTTCTGTTGTGCATGTTAACATTAGAAGCCTTCTGTTGTGCATGCTGTATTAGAAACCTTCTGTTGCATGGTAACATTAGAAGCCTTCTTTGTGCATGGTAACATTAGAAGCCTTCTGTTGTGCATGGTAACATTAGAAGCCTTTCATGGTATTCCCATGTGGTAACATTAGAAGCCTTCTGTTGTGCATGGTAACATTAGGAGCCTTCGTTGTGCATGGTAACATTAGAAGCCTTCTGTTGTGCATGGTAACATTAGAAGCCTTCTTGTTGTGCATGTTTACATTAGAAGCCTTCTGTTGTGCATGTTAACATTAGAAGCCTTCTGTTGTGCATGTTAACATTAGAAGCCTTCTGTTGTGCATGTTAACATTAGAAGCCTTCTGTTGTGCATGTTAACATTAGAAGCCTTCTGTTGTGCATGTTAACATGAAGCCTTCTGGTTGTGCATGGTAACATTAGAAGCCTTCTGTTGTGCATGTTAACATTAGAAGCCTTCTGTTGTGCATGTTAACATTAGAAGCCTTCTGTTGTGCATGGTAACATTAGAAGCCTTCTGTTGTGCATGGTAACATTAGAAGCCTTCTGTTGTGCATGGTAACATTAGAAGCCTTCTGTTGTGCATGGTAACATTAGAAGCCTTCTGTTGTGCATGGTAACATTAGAAGCCTTCTGTTGTGCATGGTAACATTAGAAGCCTTCTGTTGTGCATGGTAACATTAGAAGCCTTCTGTTGTGCATGGTAACATTAGAAGCCTTCTGTTGTGCATGGTAACATTAGAAGCCTTCTGTTGTGCATGGTAACATTAGAAGCCTTCTGTTGTGCATGTTAACATTAGAAGCCTTCTGTTGTGCATGTTAACATTAGAAGCCTTCTGTTGTGCATGTTAACATTAGAAGCCTTCTGTTGTGCATGTTAACATTAGAAGCCTTCTGTTGTGCATGTTAACATTAGAAGCCTTCTGTTGTGCATGGTAACATTAGAAGCCTTCTGTTGTGCATGTTAACATTAGAAGCCTTCTGTTGTGCATGTTAACATTAGAAGCCTTCTGTTGTGCATGGTAACATTAGAAGCCTTCTGTTGTGCATGGTAACATTAGAAGCCTTCTGTTGTGCATGTTAACATTAGAAGCCTTCTGTTGTGCATGTTAACATTAGAAGCCTTCTGTTGTGCATGTTAACATTAGAAGCCTTCTGTTGTGCATGGTAACATTAGAAGCCTTCTGTTCCCATGTTAACATTAGAAGCCTTCTGTTGTGCATGTTAACATTAGAAGCCTTCTGTTGTGCATGTTAACATTAGAAGCCTTCTGTTGTGCATGGTAACATTAGAAGCCTTCTGTTGTGCATGGTAACATTAGAAGCCTTCTGTTGTGCATGGTAACATTAGAAGCCTTCTGTTGTGCATGTTAACATTAGAAGCCTTCTGTTGTGCATGTTAACATTAGAAGCCTTCTGTTGTGCATGTTAACATTAGAAGCCTTCTGTTGTGCATGTTAACATTAGAAGCCTTCTGTTGTGCATGTTAACATTAGAAGCCTTCTGTTGTGCATGGTAACATTAGAAGCCTTCTGTTGTGCATGTTAACATTAGAAGCCTTCTGTTGTGCATGTTAACATTAGAAGCCTTCTGTTGTGCATGTTAACATTAGAAGCCTTCTGTTGTGCATGTTAACATTAGAAGCCTTCTGTTGTGCATGTTAACATTAGAAGCCTTCTGTTGTGCATGGTAACATTAGAAGCCTTCTGTTGTGCATGTTAACATTAGAAGCCTTCTGTTGTGCATGTTAACATTAGAAGCCTTCTGTTGTGCATGGTAACATTAGAAGCCTTCTGTTGTGCATGTTACTATAAAAATCTAACTTTCATTAAATCACACATGCAAGATAGCAAATTAAAGCTACACTTGTGAATCCAGCCAACATGTCAGATTTCAAAAAGGCTTTTCGGTGAAAGTGAACAATGCTATTATCTGAGGATAGCACCATAGTAAACAAAGAGAGAAAAGCATATTTCAACCCTGCAGGCGCGACACAAAACGTAGAAATAAAAATATAATTAATGCCCTGCCTTTGAAGAGCTTCTTTTGTTGGCACTCCAATATGTCCAATAAACATCACAAATGACATCCAGTGTAAGCAGTAGGAACTACAATAAGGTCCCTTAGAAATCTGGATTCCCTATGAAACCACATTGAAAAGAGAGTGACCTCAAAGAAAAACAAATCTGAATGGGTTGTCCTCAGGGTTTCACCTGCTAAATAAGTTCTGTTATACTCACAGGCATGAATCAAAACTTCTATCTAGATCTACTAATAATATATCATATCGTATCTTCTGGGGATGAGTAGCAGGCAGTTGAATTTGGGCATGCTTTTCATCCAAAATTCCGAATGCTGCCCCCTACTCTAGTGAAGTTAACCCAACCCCTTAGCTTGAATAGCTTTAGGTTGGTTGTTTTTAAGCTCACCTTCAAAATCTCCAAGGACGGTGCCTCTCCGATCATCACTCTCCCTTGCTTGGGCAAGGGACATTTAAGGTACACTTGGATGTGACGATGTAAAACGCAATTCAAGGGCTGAGGGTTTAGGGCCGAGGGCTGTAGATTTTGAGTTTGAAATGCATTCCGTACCGTATCGTCTTGCACACACTTGCCTGCATCTAGCTGATCTGGGTATAATCATTAACCTCTCTGGGATATGTGGGACGGTAGCGTCCCACCTGACCGAAAGCCAGAGAAAATCCAGAGCGCCAAATTAAAATAAATTACTATAAAAATCATACTTTCATGAAATCACACATGTAAGATACCAAATTAGAACTACACTTGTTGTGAATCCAGCCATCATGTCAGATTTCAAAAAGGCTTTTCGGCGAAAGCAAATTATGCTATTATCTGAGGATAGCACCATAGTAAACAAAGAGGGAGAAGCATATTTCAACCCTGCAGGCACGACACAAAACGTAGAAATAAAAATATAATTCATTGCTTACCTTTGATGAGCTTCTTTTGTTGGCACTCCAATATGTCCCAAAAATATAAAAAACGGTCCCCCCGGTCCCCATTTGTTCAATTAATCGCTGATATATATCCAAATGTCCATTTATTTGGCGCGTTTGATCCAGAAAAACACCGGTTCCAACGTGCGCAACGTGACTACAAAATAACTCAAAAGTTACCTGTAAACTTTGCCATAACATTTCAAACTACACCAAATAAATTGACATTTTGGATATATATCGACGGAATTAAACGAATAAAAGGACAATTTGTGATGTTAGTAGTAGTCGATGCAGGGACGCAGACCTCCATCTTTCTTTCCCACGAAGAAGAAACCTGCAACAGATGGGGATGTTGAGGAGCGAATTAAACCTGCCTCGAGAGACTCCCGGATGTATTTGTCCATGACTGCAGCTTCAGGGATTGAGAGGGACTAAAGACAGCCCCGGGAAGAGGTGGAGCCTGGTAGGAGTTCTATGGCGCAGTCGTCTGGGCGATGGAGAGGAAGGGTGGTGGCTTGCCTCTCACTGAAGGCCTCTCAGAGGTCAAAGTATTCGGCAGGGAGAGAGGAGAAGTCTTTGTCTTCAATGGATGCAGGGGGACGCGGCAAGCCTCTAGGAGGGGTTCTTAGACATTTAGTCTGGCAGTTCTTACCCCAGTCTAGTAGGTGTCCCCTGGACATAGAGCTAGGTTATGTAGAGCTATGTCGAGGTTGTCCCAGTGGAGGGTTGCGTGTAGTGACAGATGGTGACTGGGTAGTCAGGATGTAACTGCACAGTTTGTCAAGCTCTCCCCTTGTCCTAGCACGGAGCTAAGGAAACCGGGACATTTGGGTGGTGTCAAAAAAGCACACTCTCACGCGTTCTCGGAGGCGTTGTCGATCCTGATTGCCAGCGTTATCAGGGACTCGAGGTCCTCTCCAAGTTCCTGAGAGGACTGTAGCTCGAACACCAGAGAGCACTGGGTCAGGAACCCCTTGCATCCTCCTAGGTGGCCGTCATACAGCTCGGGGCTGGGATCTTGGGTTCCCAGTGCAGGTTCTCTGGAGGAACTACGGAGACGCCTGTAGCACTGGGTGATGAGACTTGGGCACTGGCTCCTCCTGGACTGTGGTTGGAGGGAGTTGGTAAGTGCCCGGTGAGTTTCTGATTTCTGGAAGAGTTGTTCTTGCTGCCGCCCCAGAAGTGCTCCTTGGTGGGTTACATTTTTGATCTGGGTGATCTCTGCATGGTCCATGTTGTGGGCTGAAGCTTGCTGTGACATGTTGAGGTTGGACCCAGGTTCAGAGAAGAGAGGTTAAGGATAAACATAATACTTTACTGAGAAACGGTTACGGAAGGATTAGAGTAACACTGAGAAAACAACAAACACTAAGTCTCAAAGACTCTCTCAGGAGACAAACGCACACAGAACATAATGCAAGCTTCAGAAAAGGACAACAGAAAACAGACCTCTGTCAACAGGGAAATCATAATGCGTGAACACCTGAGTGTCGTTAATATCTCTAAGACGGCCTCTGCCTCCCTCTGGTGACAGGTGGAACCATGACACGTACTGTATGGAATGTAAATATGCCATAGAGAGATGGATCAATGTAAATAAATCAGTAATGAAAATAATTGCATACTCGGGTGTCAAAGCTGATGTGAGAGAAAGTGATTTCTGGTTTTACTTGCTTGAAGTCAGCATTAGGGCAGAGATCGTGTGTGTGTGTGTGTGTGTGTGTGTGTGTGTGTGTGTGTGTGAGTGTGTTTCTGTGTGAAGTGATTTACTCTACTGTCGCAGGATAATCCCTCATATAAAGCAGTGCTGTTAAAACAAATGAACATGAACAAATGAACATGAGGAACATGAGTTCCCAGAACCGGCCTGGAACCAATCCTACAATTCCCATAGATATCGCTCCAGATTCAAGGCCGTCAAAACCGTCCACTAAGTGTGAAAATAGTAATTGCAATGCCCAGAGCTGGAATTGAACATGGAGTGTATGGAGGTGAAGCTAATTGATTAAGCAATTGCACCATCTGTCCACAATGAGTCTATCAAGGCAAGTCTTAATTAATGGCTAAATTGAACCGTGGAGTTGTTTTTCTGTTTAAACCCTCTCCCAGACTTTAATCCTTCACTTCGCGATTAATCGGGATAAATGCCAATCAGGATTAATGCCTGAAATTAACCCTAAAGTTGTTTCTGTATTCCAAACCTTAACCCTTCACTTAACCCAGTCTGAAATTATTAAGGATTGGTGGGTCCCCACAGGACGGTTGTGCTAACGTAGGTTAATGCGATCAGCATGGGGTTATAAGTAACAAGAACATTTCCCAGGACATAGACATATCTGATATTGGCAGAAAGCTTAAATTCTTGTTAATCTAACTGCACTGTCCAATTTACAGTAGCTATTACAGTGAAAGAATACCATGCTATTGTTTGGAGTGTGCACAGTTTTGAACATGAACATGTATTATTAATAAACAAATGAGGCACATTGGGAAGTCTTGAAACAACATTTTGAACAGAAATGCTATGGTTCATTGGATCAGTCTAAAACTTTACACATACACTGCTGTCATCTAGTGGCCAAAATCTAAATTGCATCTGGGCTGGAAAAAAACATTATGGCCTTTCTCTTGCAACAGTCTATGAGTTTGGTGACTGGAGTCTTTGACAATTTTTTAGGCCATCCTCTGACACCGCCTAGTATATAGGTCTTGGATGGCAGGAAGCTTGGCCCCAGTAATGTACTGGGCCGTACTCACTACCCTCTGTAGCGACTTAAGGTCAGATGACGAGCAGTTGCTAGACCAGCTGGTGATGCAACCGGTCAGGATGCTCTCGGTGGTGCAGCTGTAGAACTTTTTGAGGATCTGGGGACCTATGCCAAATCTTTTTAGTCTCCTGAGGGGGAAAAGGCATTGTCATGCCCTCTTCATGACTGTCTTGGTGTGTTTAGACCATGATAGTTTGGTGGTGATGTGGACACAAAGAAACTTGAAATTCCCAACCCACTCTACTACAACCCCGTCGGTGTAAATGGGGGTGTGTTCGGCCCTCCTTTTCCTGTAGTCCACAATCATCTCGTTTGTCTTGCTCATGTTTAGGTAGAGGTTGTTGTCCTGGCACCACACTGCAGGTCTCTGACCTCCTCCCTATAGGCTGCCTCATCATTGTCGGTGATCAGGCCTACCGTCAGAAAACTTACTGATGGTGTTGGAGTCCTGCTTGGCCACGTGGTCTTGGGTGAACAGGGAGTACAGGAGGACTCTGGCACACACCCCTGAGGGGCCAATGTGTTGAGGGTCAGTGTGGCAGATTTGATTTTGCCTACCCTTACAACCTGGTGTCAGCTCCTCAGGAAGTCCAGGATCCATTTGCAGAGGGAGGTGTTTAGTCCCAGGGTCCTTAGCTTAGTGATGAGCGCCGCACTATGGTGTTGAACTCTGAGCTGTCGTCAATGAATAGCATTCACACACAGGTGTTCATTTAGTCCAGGTGGGAAAAGGCAGTGTGGAGTGCAATAGAGATTGCATCTTCTGGTTTCTGAGATAATGGTGTTGATGTGAGCCATGACCAGCCTTTAAAAGCACTTCATGGCTACCGACGTGGGGGCTACGGACATGAGTGCTACGGGCGGCAGTCATCTAGGCAGGTTACCTTCGCTTTCTTGGGCACAGGCACTATGGTGGTCTGCTTGAAACTTGTAGGTATTACAGACTCAGCCAGGGAGAGGTTAAAAATGTCAGTGAAGACACATGCCATGTGGTCCGTGCATGCTCTGAGTACACGTCCTAGTACTCTATCTGGCCCCATGGCCTAGTGAATGTTGGCCTGTTTAAAGAAATTAACTAAAGAGCACGGGACTGCCTTGGAAGTTGAGTTGCATAGGAAACCATTGTCCTAGTCCCTTTCCCGATCCCAAAACCAGCCACCCATTTGTCCATGGCTCCTTCACCAGTGTACAGCTGTCTCTCTAGGACAGTGGTCACCAGCCGGTCGATCGTGATCGACTGATTGATCTCCAATACATTCCTAGGCAATTTCTGTAAAAAACTCATTGATGAAGCTTGTATTCCTATTTTTATTTATTTGTCTATTGCTGTTGGCAGTATGTGCACCCAATTTAGCTGCCCTGCTTGCAAAGTCTTCCCATTGAATCATTTCATGTGTCTGAAGGTACAAACTCTGCCTTCCCGGCAGCCCGGAGAGCAAATCAAGTGCACTATAGGCAAACAGCAGGCGTAAAAGACAGCTAAAGCAAATTTGATGTGAGATTTCCCAACTGTTCAAATATGCTGTTTTTATGAGTGAGTTCATGTTTAAGTTTTTATTCAGCACTGTCAACACTTTTATCGAGCTTATTACCAGATTTAAATTAAAGTACCGTTTTTATTTCGAGGTGCTGGTCTGTTCCAATATCTTTTCCCCCACAACATTATATACCACAGCAATAAAATATATATATTTTTGACACAATGGCTTCCAGGATCTGCTCATGGGTACTTGATTTACACTTGTGAAACAAACAAACAAACAAACAAACAAACAAACACACGCGCGCGCACGCACGCACGCATGCACGCATGCACGCAAACAAACAAACAATCACACACACACACTTCCCCTTGGTGATGTGATAGTTTCTCTTACAATGAAATTGAGAGACGTATCTAAATGACAGTGGATACTGGATTGATAGGCTTGGTATGTCTGGATGGCAGTGGACTGGGAGTTGTGGAACAGGGAACATCTGGTTCCTCGCTGTGTCTCAGAGCTGAGTTCCAGTCTGTTCGCAGAGTAAGAGGATGATTTGCAGCCAGTTAGACAAGTAAACGGTGGGGCCTGATCTGGATGGATGTCAACAATGGCTCGTCACTGATGGGAGTCATATTCCACCGTTATATTTACAACTCCGACTGAATCTCCTTCTAGAGATGGGACAGGGTTTTCTCCTGCTATATGAGTGCTGTTATACTCACAGACATCATTCAAACAGTTTTAAACACTTCAGAGTGTTTACTATCCAATAGTAATAATGATATGCATATATTAGCATCTGGGACTGATTAACTGGCAGTTTACTCTAGGCACGCTATACATCCAAAGTGAAAATGCTGCCCCCTATCCCAATGAAGTTTTAAGGTGGAGAGAAGACTGCTGAAGCATTCACGCACATAACACAATTCACACACTTCAGTAGATATGGTTTGACAGGGAGTGCAAGGTTTTGTCAATAAGAGCTTTGGGGAGAGTTACTGGGTCTGCCCCAGATAGGTTTTCTTGTAATAAAGAATGAAAACAAAGGAAGGATTTGTCCTACTCGACATCAGTCCACTGAAAACACTACAAATCTCTTCTATGTAACTGTCAGGATAGGAGTCTGCCATAGTGACAATGCAACATCCCAACACATGTGGAACAACGGCATGAAATATTGTGATTCCCAGTGTGACCCGTTAAGAATTCCCTCCTTTCCTGAATCCCTCCAAAGCTTCTGGTCTTCAGGAGTTTTACTAAAGGGTATATATGCCTATTGATGGTAAATGACTTTTCTGTCTCCACACACACACACACACCCAAACACAATCTAGCAGAGACAGAGGTCTCTTTCGAGAGTGTGAAAAGCTGGTCTCTCTATTGGGAGGTTGTGAAGACCACTGATTTTCCTATCATTCCATGGCTTTTATGGGCCTGACAGGGCTGCCAGGGGGAAGGAAAGAGAACAGGGAAAGAAAGACGGGAAGATAGGGGACAGAGGGGGACATTACACAGAAAGAGTTAGAGGCAGACAGAATGATGGAGTGGAGAATTGAGAGGATTAAAGTATGGGAGAAAGACAGACAAAGAGTGACTTTGTCCTGAATCTGCAGTAATCTAATAAAAATAAATGTACTTGTGTGTGTGTTTGATCCTCTACTTTCTACACTGGGAAACAGTGAGAACAGGAAAAACACATGCACAGATGAGTGGTGACAAACTGATACATCTTATGAGAGAAAGATAAGCATATATCTATAATTTGATGCGTCAAATTAATCTGCATGGTGCGCCATCATTCTGATTTTCATAAAAGCCTTTAAATAGATTGTGTCACTGCCAGTGGGGTTTGAACGCCATGCATTTAGCCATCTGGGTGGATATGAAAGGCAGGTGGTTGACCAATTCTCCTCCCCCATGGCAGTAGTACAAAGAACTGTCTCTCACAGGCAGTAAATACCTTCAGTGGTGGTATTTACATACACACACCAGTGCAGGCTCCTCAGAGTACCATCCTCCTCAGTGAATTTCATAAAAATTCAAATAGTTAAACATCAAAATAGTTTACTTTTTTGATAAAACTACTAAATACTGTATATTCCCATTTCACCAAATAACTGATTAAAACATACTGTTTTGGAATGACTCAAGTAGCCTCAACAGCACCCTCCAGGGTAGTACCATGGTGTAGCCAGAGGACAGCTATTTTCCCTTCCTCTGGTACATTGACTTCAATACAAAACCTAGGAAACTCATGGTTCTCAAACCCTTCCATTGACTTACACAGTAATTATGACAACTTCCAGAGGACTTCTTTAAACTATCAGAGCTCTTGCAGTATGAACTGACATGTTATCATCCAATCAAAGGATCAGATAATTAAATTACTACTGAAAGTAGCTTACCTTGACTCTTCCAAGTCAAGGTAATCTTCGCAACTTTTTGTTAAAAATCGCGCAGCATTTCCAACGTCCTTACTAGTCATGCCAGAATGCATGGTATATGCATATGATTAGCATGTGTGGATAGAAAACACTCTGAAGTTTCTAAAACTGGTTAAATGATGTCTGGGACTATAACAGAACGTGTTTCAGGAGTCAAATCCCAAGGAAAACTGTTCACATTTTCGAAGAAAAATATCAATCCGCCAGTCTCTGTGTCGTCTATGACAAGGTAAAATAGATAGCGACCGGTTTACAGTTTCTACAGCTTCCACACGATGTCGCCAGTGTTGTGAATTGTATTGTAGTTAATCCTTGGTCATATGAGTAATAGGCACATCCTGTCGTCGGGTACACAGCAGGAAGTCATGGAAAGGGGAAAGTGGACGACAATTTCCAAACTTGTTGCTATTGAATACATATCGCCCCGTGATCAATTTGATCGTTTATTAACGTTTACTAATACCTAAAGTTGGATTACAAAAGTAGTTTGAAGTGTTTTGTCAAAGTTTACAGGCAACTTTTTTAATTTAAAAAAATGATTTAACGTTTGGAAACTGAGTTTTTTCCTGGATTTCACGGTGTTCATAAATGGACATTTTGGGTATATATGGACCGATTTAATCGAAAAAAGACCCAATTGTGATGTTTATGGGACATATAGGAGTGCCAACAAAGAAGCTTGTCAAAGGTAATGAATGCTTTATATTTTATTTCTGCATTTTGTGTAGCACCGCTACGCTAATTTCTTTGTTTACATCCTTCGTGTGTTTCTGGGATGCATGCTGTCAGATAATAGCTTCTCATGCTTTCTGCCGAAAAGCACAAATCTGACATGTTGGCTAGATTCACAACGAGTGTAGCTTTAATTGAGTACCCGGCATGTGTGTTTTAATGAAAGTTTGAGTTGTATGGAGTACTATTAGTTGGCGCTCTGTAATTTTGCTGATTTTGATGCCTGTACAGGTATCGCAGTCGTAACAGGTTAATAATTTAAAAAGTGCTCTCTGGACCGTTTTTCCAAAATTATTTAGATTTTTTTGTCAATTACACATGTATAAGAACTGCATGAACATACTTTTGTCAAATTTAATTATCATCATCATTTTTTTTACTTGTCCACATGGCACATGTTTTGTCCATTTGCAATATGATTTCATAGGAAGTCAAAAGTCAAAAGTCAAATTTATTTTTGTTGCCAAATGCCATAAGACATGTCCAAATGCAATATTAAAGTTTGAAAGTGGCAAATCAGAATGTTATGTCCATTTGCCATGTATGATCATAAGAAGTTGATTTCCAAACCCAAAGTCAGTGAACCATGTCCAAAAGGCATTTATACATCCCAAATGATATATAGCACTATGTTAAGCCATGAATCAACCTAGATAGTCTATTTTTCATGTATGATCAGGAGAAGTGGGACTCTGTTTTCTTATCGATTTTTTGAAAGGGGTCCAAAATGACAAGGGGCGGGGAGTGGGGGGTGCTCCCCTATCCAATCATGGACCCATTGCTACCCCGTAATGGCATTAAAAAAGATTTTAGACATGTGCTCTGGTAACCCCGTTTCCAATCATCAGAGGCACGGCTGTCCATTTACCAATATGTTTCAATGGGCATTACTGTCTGCAATTTGACATGCTCAAAAAAAGCTTCAGGAATCTGCGAAATTGACAGGTCCGATGAACTCGGGATAGCCGCGCAGTGATTCTGGTTCCTCTCCATCGCTCGTTGGTGTTGATTCAGAATGTCATTTTGGTGATGGTACCTCACTGTAGCAACAAATATTAAAAGGATTGAAACATTTCAAGAAAACTGGTTTCAACGGTATTGATGGTATTGAAAAACCATCCCTGGCTATTTAACATGTACCCCAGTATACGGTTTACCACCTAAACCTAATCTCAACACAGAGTGCTCTCATGATGCTCAGAGCACACCCTTAGTATAGCAGTGTCGAATCATACAAACGTTGTAACAGCAGTCAAACAGAAGTCAAATGACCAAAGATGTAATGTTTGCTCAATAATCTTCTTCAACGATTGCAAAAACAAGTTAATAATTATACAGATAGCAGATCAGCCAGGGCCGGTGCCATAACGAATCAGTTGGACAGGCATTTGATTTCCATAGGGTCACGTTCTTTTCACTGTAAAAAAAATGTAATGGGTTTTATAGTAAGGCTGGACAAAGTTGAATGACTGTTTAACGGATGTTTAACTTTTCTCCACACAGGCGAAGTGCAGATGTTTCCTTTCTCTCTCATGCAGTCATGGCTGAAGCCAGCGCAAATTCCTACTGTTTATATGTCCAGGTTAAACGTGGGACGTCCCTCATTATAAACAAACAGTTGGTTAAATTCATGGTTATTATATCATTGTATAATTTTCAGATCTATTAGAAGCGATTAACAGATGAAACAACAATGTAATTTAACCAATTGACTGGCCAGAGATCAGGGCATTCATCAGCAAATACGCAATGCAAACTGATAGTATTTTGGACAACCAAATTGAAGTCAACATGATTGATGAAATCGAATTGTGTCAGCTGTATGGTGATTTGCGATTCACTGAGTTGCTGACCACCGGGCTGGGCCTAGTTTATTGCTAAAGCAGTTTTGATGTGTAGATCTGAAGCAGGCGAGAATGTAGCAAGAGGCAAGTAGTACCATCAGGTGACTACGGAGAGGCACAAGAGCGCTATAAACCCGTTTTGATAGTGTTGATCAGATTAAGTATAGGGTTTCTATACCTGAGTAATCCTTACTGAAGTAACATTTACTGAGTAGCAAGACGTGAGTAATAATATTAAGGAATGTTATTATATAGATCCATAAAATAACCATTTAAACCCTTAAAAACAAACCATGAAGCTGATGGGCCACACCCTGAAGAAGGCAGTGATGCCGAAACGTTGGTAAATACCCAATCTGGGAGTTTACTGGGAGTTTATAGATGGATTGTGCGACTTTGTTTATTTTGAGAGTCCATACATGTGAACCACCATACATTTTGTTAATTTACATGATTTAAAAACAAGTTTTCTGAATTTGGATAACATTATCTGTCTATTTAACAAACCCACACAGACACTAGAAATTAGCTAATTTAAAAAAGTTATATTTGAATAGTAAAATATAATTATTCAATAAAAAGCAGGTGGGAAACTATTTATGGTGAATAGTTATTAATTGAAGCATTATGAACAGCAGGGTAATACTAACATCACGGTCACAGGAAGGGTGGTCTCAAGAACATCACTGTCAAAGGAAGGGTGGGCTCAAGAACATCACTGTCAAGGGGAGGGTGGGCTCAAGAACATCACTGTCACAGGAAGGGTGGGCTCAAGAACATCACTGTCTCAGGAAGGGTGGGCTCAAGAATATCACTGTCTCAGGAAGGGTGGGCTCAAGAACATCACTGTCACAGGATGGGTGGGCTCAAGAACATCACTGTCTCAGGAGGGGTGGGCTCAAGAACATCACTGTCTCTGAAGGGTGGGCTCAAGAGCATCACTGTCTCAGGAGGTTGGGCTCAAGAACATCACTATCTCTGATGGGTGGGCTCAAATCATCACTGTTTCAGGAGGTTGGGCTCAAGAACATCACTGTCACGGGAAGGGTGGGCTCAAGAAAATCACTGTCACAGGAGGGGTGGGCTCAAGAACATCACTGTCACAGTAAGGGTGGGCTCAAGAACATCACTGTCACAGGAGGGGTGGGCTCAAGAACATCACTGTATCAGGAAGGGTTGGCTCAAGAACATCACTGTCACAGGAAAGGTGGGCTCAAGAACATAACTGTCACAGGAGGGGTGGGCTCAAGAACATCACCGTATCAGGAAGGGTGGGCTCAAGAACATCACTGTGTCAGGAGGGGTGGGCTCAAGAACATCACTGTCTCAGGAGGGGTGGGCTCAAGAACATCACTGTCTCTGAAGGGTGTGGCTCAAGAGCATCACTGTCTCAGGAGGTTGGGCTCAAGAACATCACTGTCACAGGACGTGTGGGCTCAAGAACATCACTGTCACGGGAAGGGTGGGCTCAAGAACATCACTGTCACAGGAGGGGTGGGCTCAAGATCAACACTGTCACAGGAAGGATGGGCTCAAGAACATCACTGTCACAGGAAGGGTGGGCTCAAGAACATCACTGTCTCAGGAGGGGTGGGCTCAAGAACATCACTGTCACAGTAAGGGTGGGGCTAAGAACATCACTGTCTCAGGAAGGGTTGGCTCAAGAACATCACTGCACTGTATCATGAGGGGGTGGGCTCAAGAACATCACTGTCACAGGAAGGTGTGCTCAAGAACATCACTGTCTCAGGAAGGGTGGGCTCAAGAACATCACTGTGTCAGGACGTGTGGGCTCAAGAACATCACTGTCTCAGGACGTGTGGGCTTCAAGATCATCACTGTCACAGGAAGGGTGGGCTCAAGAACATCACTGTCACAGGAGGGGTGGGCTCAAGATCATCACTGTCACGGGAAGGATGGGCTCAAGAACATCACTGTCACAGTAAGGGTTAGCTCAAGAACATCACTGTCTCATGAGGGGCTGGCCAAGAACATCACTGTCTCAGGAAGGGTGGGCTCAAGAACATCACTGTCTCAGGGAAGGGTGGGCTCAAGAACATCACTGTCACAGGAGGGGTGGCCTCAAGAACATCACTGTCACAGGAGGGGTGGGCTCAAGAATATCACTGTCTCAGGAGGGGTGTGCTAAAGAACATCACTGTCTCTGAAGGGTGGGCTCAAGAGCATCACTGTCTCAGGAGGGGTGGGCTCAAGAACATCACTGTCACAGAAGGGTGGGCTCAGGATCACACTGTCACGGAAGGATGGGCTCAAGAACATCACTGTCACAGTAAGGGTTAGCTCAAGAACATCACTGTCTCATGAGGGGTGGGCTCAAGACCATCACTGTCACTGGGAAAGGTGGGCTCAAGAACATCACTGTCTCTGAAGGGTGGGCTCAAGAGCATCACTGTCTCAGGAGGGGTGGGCTCAAGAACATCACTGTGTCAGGACGTGCGGGCTCAAGAACATCATGTCTCACGTGTGGGCTCAAGATCATCACTGTCACAGGAAGGTGGGCTCAAGAACATCACTGTCACAGGAGGGGTGGGCTCAAGATCATCACTGTCACGGGAAGGATGGGCTCAAGAACATCACTGGTCACAGGTAAGGGTTAGCTCAAGAACATCACTGTCTCATGAGGTGGGCTCAAGAACATCGTCACAGAAAGCTGGGCTCAAGAACATCACTGTTCAGGGAAGGTGGGCTCAAGAGGAATGTCTCAAGAGGCTGGGCCTGGAGAACATCACTGTCACAGGAGGGGTGGCCTCAAGAACATCCTGTCAGACAGGAGGGGTGGCTCAAGAACATCACTGTCTCAGGAAGGGTTGGCTCAAGAACATCACTGCATCATCATGAGGGGTGGGCCTTCAAGAACATCATCACAGGGAAGGTGTGCTCAAGAACATCACTGTCCCAGGAAGGGTGGGCCTGGCAGAACATCACTGTGTCAGGACGGTGGGCTCAAGAACATCACTGTCTCAGGACGTGTGGGCTCAAGATCATCACTGTCACAGGAAGGTGGGCTCAAGAACATCACTGTCACAGGAGGGGTGGGCTCAAGATCATCACTGTCACGGGAAGGATGGGCTCAAGAACATCACTGTCACAGTAAGGGTTAGCTCAAGAACATCACTGTCTCATGAGGGGTTGGCTCAAGAACATCACTGTCTCAGGAAGCCTCAAGAACATCACTGTCTCAGGAAAGGTGGGCTCAAGAACATCACTGTCACAGGAGGGGTGGCCTCAAGAACATCACTGTCACAGGAGGGGTGGCCTCAAGAATATCACTGTCTCAGGAGGGGTGGGCTAAAGAACATCACTGTCTCTGAAGGGTGGGCTCAAGAGCATCACTGTCTCAGGAGGGGTGGGCTCAAGAACATCACTGTCACAGGAAGGGTGGGCTCAGGATCATCACTGTCACGGGAAGGATGGGCTCAAGAACATCACTGTCACAGTAAGGGTTAGCTCAAGAACATCACTGTCTCATGAGGGGTGGGCTCAAGACCATCACTGTCACTGAAAGGTGGGCTCAAGAACATCACTGTCTCTGAAGGGTGGGCTCAAGAGCATCACTGTCTCAGGAGGGGTGGGCTCAAGAACATCACTGTGTCAGGACGTGTGGGCTCAAGAACATCACTGTCTCAGTACGTGTGGGCTCAAGATCATCACTGTCACAGGAAGGGTGGGCTCAAGAACATCACTGTCACAGGAGGGGTGGGCTCAAGATCATCACTGTCACGGGAAGGATGGGCTCAAGAACATCACTGTCACAGTAAGGGTTAGCTCAAGAACATCACTGTCTCATGAGGGGTGGGCTCAAGAACATCACTGTCACAGAAAGCTGGGCTCAAGAACATCACTGTCTCAGGAAGGGTGGGCTCAAGAGCATCACTGTCTCAAGAGGTTGGGCTCAAGAACATCACTGTCACAGGAGGGGTGGCCTCAAGAACATCCCTGTCACAGGAGGGGTGGGCTCAAGAATATCACTGTCTCAGGAGGGGTGTGCTAAAGAACATCACTGTCTCTGAAGGGTGGGCTCAAGAGCATCACTGTCTCAGGAGGGGTGGGCTCAAGAACATCACTGTCACAGGAAGGGGTGGGCTCAGGATCATCACTGTCACGGGAAGGATGGGCTCAAGAACATCACTGTCACAGTAAGGGTTAGCTCAAGAACATCACTGTCTCATGAGGGGTGGGCTCAAGACCATCACTGTCACTGAAAGGTGGGCTCAAGAACATCACTGTCTCTGAAGGGTGGGCTCAAGAGCATCACTGTCTCAGGAGGGGTGGGCTCAAGAACATCACTGTCTCAGTACGTGTGGGCTCAAGATCATCACTGTCACAGGAAGGGTGGGCTCAAGAACATCACTGTCACAGGAGGGGTGGGCTCAAGATCATCACTGTCACGGGAAGGATGGGCTCAAGAACATCACTGTCACAGTAAGGGTTAGCTCAAGAACATCACTGTCTCATGAGGGGTGGGCTCAAGAACATCACTGTCTCATGAGGGGTGGGCTCAAGAACATCACTGTCACAGAAAGCTGGGCTCAAGAACATCACTGTCTCAGGAAGGGTGGGCTCAAGAGCATCACTGTCTCAGGAGGTTGGGCTCAAGAACATCACTGTCTCATGAAGGGTGGGCTCAAGAACATCACTGTCACAGGAAGGGTGGGCTCAAGAACATCACTGTCACAGGAGGGGTGGGCTCAAGAGCATCACTGTCTCAGGAGGTTGGGCTCAAGAACATCACTGTCACAGGAAGGGTGGGCTGTCACAGGAAGGGTGGGCTCAAGAATATCACTGTCACAGTAATGGTGGGCTCAAGAACATCACTGTCACCGGACGGGTGTGCTCAAGAACATCACTGTCTCAGGAGGGGTGGGCTCAAGACCATCACTGTCTCAGGAGGGGTGGGCTCAAGAACATCACTGACTCAGGAAGGGTGTGCTCAAGAACATCACTGTCTCAGGAGGGGTGGGCTCAAGAACATCACTGTCACAGGAAGGGTTAGCTCAAGACCATCACTGTCTCAGGAGGGGTGGGCTCAAGACCATCACTGTCTCAGGAGGGGTGGGCTCAAGAACATCACTGACTCATGACGTGTGGGCTCAAGAACATCACTGTCACAGGAAGGGTGGGCTCAAGAATATCACTGTCACAGTAATGGTGGGCTCAAGAACATCACTGTCACAGGACGGGTGGGCTCAAGACCATCACTGTCTCAGGAGGGGTGGGCTCAAGAACATCACTGTCTCAGGAGGGGTGGGCTCAAGACCATCACTGTCTCAGGAGGGGTGGGCTCAAGAACATCACTGACTCAGGACGTGTGGGCTCAAGAACATCACTGTCACAGGAAGGGTGGGCTCAAGAACATCACTGTCTCATGAGGGGTGGGCTCAAGAACATCATTGTAACAGGAAGGGTGGGCTCAAGAACATCACTGTCTCAGGAAGGGTTGGCTGAAGAACATCACTGTCTCATGAGGGGTGGGCTCAAGAGCATCACTGTCTCATGAGGGGTGGGCTCAAGAACATCACTGTCACAGAAAGGGTTAGCTCAAGACCATCACTGTCTCAGGAGGGGTGGGCTCAAGACCATCACTGTCTCAGGAGGGGTGGGCTCAAGAACATCACTGACTCAGGACGTGTGGGCTCAAGAACATCACTGTCACAGGAAGGGTGGGCTCAAGAATATCACTGTCACAGTAATGGTGGGCTCAAGAACATCACTGTCACAGGACGGGTGTGCTCAAGACCATCACTGTCTCAGGAGGGTGGGCTCAAGAACATCACTGTCTCAGGAGGGGTGGGCTCAAGACCATCACTGTCTCAGGAGGGTGGGCTCAAGAACATCACTGACTCAGGACGTGTGGGCTCAAGAACATCACTGTCACAGGAAGGGTGGGCTCAAGAACATCACTGTCTCATGAGGGTGGGCTCAAGAACATCATTGTAACAGGAAGGTGGGCTCAAGAACATCACTGTCTCAGGAAGGGTTGGCTGGTATCCACTGTCTCATGAGGAATTGGGCTCAGAACATCCCTGCTGTCTCTGTAAGGGTGGGCTCAAGAACATCACTGTCACTGTCTGAAGGGTGGGCTCAAGAACATCAAAGTCACAGGACGGGTGGGCTCATGAATATTACTGTCTCAGGTATTGTCATAATAGTACCTCATCAGCATAGCAGGTATTTATGGTACCACATCAGCATAGCGGGTATCTGTGGTACCTTACCAGCATAGTAGGTATCTATGGTACCTTATCAGCATAGCAGGTATCTATGGTACCTTATCAGCATAACAGTATCTATGGTACCTTATCAGCATAACAGTATCTATGGTACCTTATCAGCATAGCAGGTATCTATGGTACCTTATCAACTAAGTATCTATGGTACCTCATAAGCATAGCAGGTATCTATGGTACCTTATCAGCATAACTTAATTATTGTAGTACCTCATCAGCATAGCAGGTATCTATGGTACCTCATAAACATAGCAGGTATTTATGGTACCTCATCAGCTGTAATAGTATCTATGGTACCTCATCAGCATAGCAGGTATCTATGTGCCTCATCAGCATAACAGGTATCTGGTACCTCATCAGCATAGCAGGTATCTGTGGTGCCTCATCAGCATAGCAGGTATCTATTGTACCTTATCAGCATAACAGTATCTATGGTACCTCATCAGCATAGTAGGTATCTATGGGCTCTTATCAACCTCAACGGTATCTAGTACCTCATCAGCATAGCAGGTATCTGTTTACCTCATCAGCATAGCAGGTATCTATGGTACCTCATCAGCATAGCAGGTATCTATGGTACCTTATCAGCATAGCAGGTATCTATGGTACCTCATCAGCATAGCAGGTATCATGGTACCTTATCAGCATAATGAATTATCTATGGTACCTCTATAAACATTGGTATCTATGGTACCCCATCGGCACATAGTAAATTATCTATGGTACCTCATCAACCTGAGTATCTATGGTACCTCATCAGCATAGTAGGTATCTATGGTACCTCATCAGCATAACAGGTATATGTAGTACCTTATCAGCATAGCAGGTATCTATGGTACACTCATCAGCATAACAGGTATCTAGTACCCCTCATCAACACATAATAAGTATCTATGGTACCTCATCAACATAGTAGGTATCTATGGTGCCTTATCAGCATAGTAGGTATCTATGGTACCTCATCAGCATAACAGGTATCCATGGTACCTCATCAGCATAGTGTCTATGGTACCTTATCAGCATAACAGGTATCTGTATGGTGCCTTATCAGCATAGCAGGTATCTATGGTACCTTATCAGCATAGTAGGCACTTGTGCAATAATCACTTTCCTTTCAACTGTCTTTCAATGACCTCTCACCACCACCAACTGAAGTCCATCCTTCGGATCCCCATTCTCCCAGCATAGGGCAACCTGTCATCAACATCTGGTTCTGAGGCATTCCTCAGAGGCAGGAGTCTATCACGACTCCCGAAGCTGGCTCCCCTGCCTGTTCAGGGTGCTCGGCTGTCATGTCGCGGTCTGCAGCCACCGATCCCCTTTTTCCCTGCCTGTTCGTGGGTACTCAGTGGTGGTCGTCACCAGTCTGCCTCCACCAATCCCTTTACACCTGTGGCCAGTGGTGCTCCGCTGTCGCCGTCGCGGTCTACCTCGCCACCACGATCCCTTTCTACTGCCTATTCGGGCGTGTTTCGGTAGTGGTCGTCGCCGGTCTACTAGCCACCACCGATCCCCTTCTACTGCCTGTTCAGGCGGTGCTCGGCGGTCATCGTCGCCGGTCTACTAGCCATCACCGATCCCTTTCTAATGCCTGTTCGGGCGGTGCTCGGCGGTCATCGTCGCCGGTCTACTAGCCACCACCGATCCCATTCTACTGCCTGTTCTGGTGGTGCTCGGCGGTCATCGTCGCCGGTCTACTAGCCACCACCGATCCCTTTTCCCTGCCTGTTCAGGCGGTGCTCGGCTGTCATCGTCGCCGGTCTACTAGCCGCCACCGATCCCTTTCTACTGCCTGTTCGGGCGGTGCTCGGCGGTCATCATCGCCGGTCTACTAGCCACCACCGATCCCTTTCTACTGCCTGTTCGAGTGGTGCTGGGCGGTCGTTGTCGCCGGTCTACTGACCACCACCAATCCCTTTCCCTGCCTGTTCGGGCGGTGCTCGGTGGTGGTCGTCGCCGGTCTACTAGCCACCACCGATCCCTTTTCCCTGCCTGTTCAGGCGGTGCTTGGCGGTCATCGTCGCCGGTCTACTAGCCACCACCGATCCCTTTTCCCTGCCTGTTCAGGCGGTGCTCGGCTGTCATCGTCGCCGGTCTACTAGCCACCACCGATCCCTTTCTACTGCCTGTTCAGGCGGTGCTCGGCGGTCGTCGGCGCCGGTCTACTAGTCGCCATTGATCCCTTTTCCCTGCCTGTTCAGGCAGTGCTCGGCGGTCGCCGTCGCCTTACTCCTACCCACCCCTCCTAGTAACCCGTGACAGCCAAACTATTCAATAAAATTGCATATTGTAATCTGTCTCCGCTGTCATTCAGTTAAGCATGCACTCGGTTGAATTGTCTATTACTTATAATTCATGGGAAAATATTACATTTTGTGGCAAGCTGTGACATACTGTGCTGCCAACTCCCTCTCTCTCTCTCTCTCTCTCTCTCTCTCGATTTCTCTCTTTAGAGGAAGCTGTCAGGAATGTCAGAGGAGGAATTGCTGAGTATCCCAGTGGTTGACAATGCCAGGAACAAGCGTCAGAGGAACCCTCGCGATGAGAAACTCACCTCTATACCAGACAGCTTCTTCTTCAAACACCTGACCACAGGAGACAAGCACACCACGTGTACCCACTGCAGGGGGTTAGTACACCCACAAACACACAAACAAACACATTGGGGCTGGGCAAGATGGGCAAAATATATTACAATATTTTTCTTATTTTTGGCAGTATTGTGGTATTTTACGGTATTTAAATGTTCTAAATATTAAGAGTTGTAAATATGTTTTATGAGTAGTGACTGACCCTAGAATGGCAACATATTCATTCTAAGGGATTTTACACTTTTTCATGATTGATAAGACACTTTTAATGAAACTGGGGTCCACTTGATCTCCATCATAACCTCATGAGCACAACAGCATTATATTTTGCAAAACTGTAAGTCACTTCTCATTGCTTTCATACACACATTTTTAGCAAAACACTAAATACAACTCTCTACAAAAGATGCAAAACTCAGTTGAGTAAATCATGACAAACAAAATGTAACATTTGGTCACAGCTGATACAAATGACTCTCATGAATGTGAACCTCGTCTGGACATGTGCCTAACTTCTTTGCACAATCGTTCAATCAGCAATCAGTCCTTATTCATGCATAAAGAGGTCACCTCTGTTGCTGTTTGCAAGAATGTACCAAGTAAAAGGCAGAGGGCAAGGACAAATGAGAGGTAGAGAAGCCCATAGAGGAAAATAGCTCAGCTCTCAGTTAAAATGGAAAAAGATCAACTAAGCCATTTGTTTCTGGATATTCATGATCTTGAGTGACATTGTTTCTGCTTTGGTCATCTTTTGTAAAAAAAAAACATTTTAGGAAAAAATAATAAAGCCCATGCTGTGATACTATGTTTACTTGCCTTTTATGGAGCATACTAATTTATAATTAAAGTATCAACAAATGGCACAGACATTGCTAGGGGTATATTGATAGTTGAT
>NW_027011096.1:10733-26760 GCF_036934945.1 Oncorhynchus masou masou | reverse complement strand
TAGGATAAGGGATTAAGCCAGGATAGCCTGGCTCAATTGATCCGTATCGGTTGCACTAAAGATGGATAGGGGGCAGGAGGATATGTTATGGTATAAATTACCATGGAGATTTATTCTGTGGAGCTAGCCTGCTCCAGACCAGGCTAAATTCCAGGATCTATTTAATCTCATCCCTAATGTCAGTCAGCAGTCACCACAAATGGAAACCAATAGTTATTTCACTGCTCACTATACATTGTTATCACATATAACTAGACCCACTGTTATTAAAACGTTTGTGATCATTAATTTCAATGATTTTGGATAAAAAATGATTTTTAGATGATGTTGCTATCATTAGATAATTTACAGTTTCCCATAGACTATAAGGCTATATATAAAATGATAGAATATTAGGGCCACAGAGGGAAAAAAACACAAGTCATAATATTGTAACCAGTTGTTTTAAAGGAGGACAGTTGTTAAAATGACAGATGTGGGGCATTTCAGTGGAATTGTACTTCAGTATGGTTTCATAAAACAAAGACATGCTGATGTGCCAGAATATTAAGTATCACATTGTCATAAGTATCAAAACTGTAAAAACAATATGTAGCTTTTCTGCAGAAAGAACCAGCCTCATAAATGTGACTTTATCCTTTTTCTTCCAGTGTGGCCCTAGTACTCTGTCATATAAACAAATACACATTCCATATGAATATAAAACACAATGTGTAACATTATGTTCCTTTATTGAATAAGGACAAAACAAAGCAGGTAAACCATCAGCTCCTTTCGAAACTAGTGACTCTACAAGATGGAAGCACAGAATCCAAGCATATTATACAAAATGATACATACACATTCAAAGGTCTGTATATAACACCCTGCATGTCTCTGCACACTAAAATAAATGCAGGACAAATCCATACACATCAACTGAACAGACAAATGAATGGATGCAGTAGCCTCCCTGCAGCCTTGTATTACACACAGTATACGCACAAACATCAAGAGGCCAAATTAGGTAACGAACCCAAAAAAACCCAAATTCCTCTGCCACCGCAGGGTATATTTAACCAAAATTGAAAGCACACATACTAACTAAAATAATTCAACACATATTGGTCCCTCAGCACCCGACCACTATGCGTCATCAGGGAAAGATTGCGGATTGTCCCAGTCCATGGCTGGTGGCACTCTGGGGGCCCTCTCAGCCCTTCCTCAGGCAGGCCACATTGTGGAGGACAGCACAAACCACAGTAATATCACATGCCCTAACGGGGCTGACCCCATAATTGTGAAGGCAGTGACGTGCCTTCAGGAATAAGGTCATTTCAACTCAGCCCTGGTCTGGCATGGGCATGGTTGTAGGCCTGCTGTGCTTCCTGGGGGTCTGTGAAGGTGTCAGGAGAAAAGGCTGGCAGCCATACCCCCTGTCTCCCTGCAACACACCAGAGAATTCACCTGTCAACACAAAATCTCATCATTACTACCTCATAAACACAGTGATATTCTTGACAGCCATGATGGTTATAAATAGGGGTTGTGTGGCTTACCTTGTGATAGATTTCAGAGGCCGAAAGATTCTGGAGTCATGGACTGAGCCAGGCCATTTTGCCACAACATTGCTGATCACACAGTCAGCATTGCAGACCATCTGAAATCATAAGATGAGGAATATTACACCAATCAATGCACATCACTGGCAATGCAGAGTGTTCGTCAATGGACAATATCAAAAAGTTATGTTCACCTGAACATTAATGCTGTGAAAGGATTTCCTATTCACAAAATCGGCCTCATGGGCACCTGAGGGGGCTTTTATCCTTATGTGTGTGCAGTCCACTGCACCAATGACATTGGGGAAACCTGTCACACAAAGTAATGAGTATCCTACTATGTGTTAACAGTTGTCCTGTAATTTGTAGATCCTCTTACCTGCAATCCTATAGAACTCCTCTTTGATGTCACAGAATCTTCTGTGGCCAGGGAAGAATGAAGACATCTGCTAATGCTTTGATAGCCAGACACACACTCCTTGTGTGCGGCAAATTGTGGCCTTGTTCAGCTGTTCTGCATCCCCACTGAGTACAGGGAAGGCTCCACTAGCAAAAAAGCGCAAGGCCACACAAACCATTGCTCCACACTCAGTGCATGGCTCCGTGCAGTGCGGTGCTTAATCCTGGGACCCAGTAGTCTGCATAGATACCTGATGCCATCTGCAGAAAACCTGTATCTTTCATATAGATGGTCATCAGGGAAGGCCAGTGGGTCCAACCGGTCCCCTGAAGACCCTTTCTCGCCTGAAGGCTCTCCTCAGCACAAGTGCTTCTTCATCCACCACATCTGTGCAGAATGGGCATGCCATTGTCAGAGCAGAAAGGAACACACACAATTTTGGGCCTTCATATAGGCTAGTGGCCACACCTGGTGCTGGGGGAGTGGGCAAAGAGACGTGCCTTATAACGATGACTTGGTTGTACTGATTGCTGGAAGCTCAAAAAAACAGCAGAAAAGTGCCACTGTCCTGTGTGCTCACAATAAGAGCTCATATGTCATGGCTCACTTGACTTTACGAGAATATACCTAATTTTTATTTTGAGCTGTGTCATCTTCTTGGAGCTGGGGAGGAAAGAAAAATAATGATTAATACATTTGTGTTACAGTTAGCATACAGTGTACATTGAAGGCATATCTCACCTCCCTCTCAAGTTTTTTTATTTCAAGGTCCAGTTTCCTAATTGTCCTCTTTTTATTTCGGACTCCAGTGCAAGATTTTCCATCTTTTTCTTCTTGTACTGAATGTCTATGTCTGCCAGTTCTATTTGGCGCCGGAGGTGGTTGCCATACAACTTTCTGATAGCTTGTGAGCTCTGTGAACACAATACAATTAGCGCAGCTGGAATTTGGCAGGATGTGGTGTCCTTTTATTAATACGCACTATGTTGCCAGGCTGGTTTTCCCACTGTATAGCATCTGGGTCCTGTAAAATAAATTAGATTTTTTGATTTTGATGAGGACTCCTCACCATTGTAGAGTAAATAGTACTTTCACAGTCTTAACATGATACCTCATGCCTTCTGGAATCCAGAGAGATGGTCTCCTCCTCATCATCGTCTCCATCATGTGCTGTTGCTGCTGCACTGGGGCCTTCACCCTATCACATTTAATCGGATTCATATTGAAGCTAGTAGACAAGACATGCCAGGCCTACAGTATGCCTTTGATGGAGTACTCACTGGATCAGCATCGTCTGGTGCTTGTGCTGGTGGCTCTAACAGGAACACAGTGCTGCCAGACACTGCAAGGCAATAGGTAAACCAAAGTCAGACAGTCCAAATTGATTCAATATGAATGTGGTTGTATCCCATGTAGAGATGGAAGGACATACCTTGAATGAAGCGGGTGGCATCTTGGGAGGAACCTATGCTCGTCTCTTTCCCCCAGGGATCCCCTCTAAGACGGGCCTGCCTTTATTTAGCTCCAAGGCCATGTCCTCTGCTGGGGTAAGGTCAGCCTTTGGTGACCCACCACCCGTGCCTTGTCTGTGGGTATTCTTTTTCACTGCTAAAACAGTACAGACAATGTGTGAGCAGGCACCTTCTGGGTACAATATATGCTTGTGCTTTGTTAAATATTAGTCAGGGACCATACCATTCTGCAGAATGTTCTTGTATTTGATTTTGACCTGCTGCCATGTCCGTTTTGGCCCGTTCATGTTTAATCTACACACACACACACACACACATTTAATGGAGTCACACTGCAAAAAATTACTTGGTATTTTTGTCTTGTTTTCAGTAAAAATATCAAAAAAATTATCATAGCTTTATACAGTGTGATGGAGTTACTTTACACAATTTCACTCATATCTGCAGTGCATTTCAATTAAAAATTTAACCGTTTCATAATTACAGTACAACTGCATTTTTGGAGATGTGAATTAAATATTTGAATTGTAATTGTGATGTTTCAGCGGAGCGGTGAGTGTGTAATTGTGCACTACTTACGCATTCAGGCGGTCTGCAATACTTTGCCACGCTTTTTCTCTTTGCTTTATCACTGTGGCGGTGTTGCCTTTCTTCTTTATTAAATCTTTTACCTCCTCGTATGCCTCCATGAGGATTTGTGCTTCCGACGGGGAAAAGTACGCGGCTCTAGTTGCCATGGTAAATCAGTTAATCTGTGGCGGGGTCTATTTGAGTGAGCCGTCACGCGCACCCATATCACAGGGTTGGTTCACCATGCTTAATGAATCAATGTCTGCTCATCTGGCTTGGTCTTTAATGCATAACTAATTAAACCTGGTTCTGCCGTGTTTACCAGCTTCATTAGACTCAGCTGAATAATTTATCCCTGGATCGTGTAATTCTTTTGTTGCAGCAGGCTAAGTTCATGTTCACATTCACAACATAACATAACATGGGCTTCATGCCTTACGGGAATAATGTCTGGAGGGTGAAAATACCAAAACATTCTCTTTTACTCAAGATTTTATTTATATCCACCTCCCCTGTCTGATATCTAGACTTTATCTATGCCACATCTAAAAAAAAAGGTAGATGTTTTTTGGTCATTAAAATGTTCTGGATAATTCGTGTCGTTTCTTCCAGTTTAAATTTTATGTTCACAAATTCTGTTTGTTGAGACAGAGGTTTTACCAACATAACACAGCCCCACAACATAACACAACATAACAACAGCCCACAACACAACACAGCCCACAACACTACACAGCCCACAACATAACACAACCCATAACATAACACAACACACAACATAACACAGCCCACAACACAACACAACCCACAACATAACACAGCCTACAACATAACACAGCCCACAACATAACACAACCCACAACACAACATAACACAGCCCACAACACAACATAACACAACCACAACATAACATAACATAACACAACCCACAACATAACACAACATAACACAGCCCACAACACAACATAACACAGCCCACAACACAACATAACACAACCACAACACAACATAACACAACCCACAACACAACACAACCCACAACATAACACAGCCCACAACATAACACAGCCCACAACACAACACAGCCCACAACATAACACAGCCCACAACATAACACAGCCCACAACATAACACAACATAACACAGCCCACAACATAACACAGCCAACGACACAACACAGCCCACAACATAACACAACATAACACAGCCCACAACATAACACAACATAACACAGCCCACAACACAACATAACACAACCCACAACATAACACAGCCCACAACATAACACAGCCCACAACATAACACAACATAACACAGCCCACAACATAACACAGCCCACAACACAACCCACAACATAACACAGCCCACAACACAACCCACAACATAACACAGCCCACAACATAACACAGCCCACAACATAACACAGCCCACAACACAACACAGCCCACAACATAACACAACAGAACACAACATAACACAGCCCACAACATAACACAGCCCACAACACAACACAACACAGCCCACAACATAACACAACATAACACAGCCCACAACATAACACAGCCCACAACATTACACAGCCCACAACATTACACAGCCCACAACATAACACAACCCATAACATAACACAACCCACAACATAACACAGCCCACAACACAACATAACACAACACACAACATAACACAGCCCACAACATAACACAACCCACAACATAACACAGCCTACAACATAACACAGCCCACAACATAACACAGCCAGCGACACAACACAGCCTGACATAACACAACATAACACAGCCCGCAACGCAACACAGCATAACTGACCCGGCTGGCATAACACAGCCCTGACATAACACAGCCTGACATAACACAACATAACATGACCACAGCATCAACTGACCCACAACACAACCCACAACGCCAACACAGCCCACAACATAACTGACCCACAACTGACCCACAACATAACCTGGCCCTGACATAACACAGCCCACAACGTAACATGACCCACAGCACAGCACATTACAACATATACAAACAGAACACAACATAACACAGCCCACAACGCAACACAGCCCACAACACAACTGCTTTAATACAACATAACACAACATAACACAGCCCACAACATAACACAATACAACATAACACAGCCAGCGACCACCTTTAACAACATAAGACAACATACGACCACAACACAAACAGCCCACAACATAACACAACCCATAACACAGCCCACAACATAACACAACATAACACAGCCCACAACACAACATAACACAGCCCACAACATAACACAACATACAACATACACAACATAACACAGCCCACAACATAACACAGCCCACAACACAACCCACAACATAACACAGCCCACACATAACACAACACAACACAGCCCACAACACAACACAACATAACACAGCCCACAACATAACACAGCCCACAACATAACACAGCCATAACACAACATAACACAACATAACACAGCCCACAACATAACACAGCCCACATATATACACAACATAACGGCATAACACAGCCCACAACATAACACAGCCCACAACGTAACACAGCCCATAACACAGCCCACAACATAACACAGCCCACAACATAACACAGCCCACAACATAACACAACCCCTGACATAACCCACAACATAACATATGACCCGCAACACAACACAGCCCACAACACAACACAGCCACAGCACAACACAGCCCACAACACAACACACAACATAACACAATATAACACAGCCTGACATAACACAGCCCACAACATTACACAACATAGCAATACTGACATAACTGACCCACAATACAACACAACCCACAACATAACACAACATAACACAGCCCACTTTATAACACAGCCCACAACCATAACATCCACATAACACAACATAACACAGCCCACTACATAACACAACACACATAATTTTGTTGGCATATTGCTGCACTGTGCGCAGCCTTGCATTTATAACTGCCTTAGACTTTTGGACACACCTACTGATTGAAAAGTTTATTGATTTATTGATTTTTACTATTTTCTACTTTGTAGAATAATAGTGAAGACATCAACACTATAAAATAACAGATATGGAATCATGTAGTAACCCAAAAAAGTGTTAAACAAATCAAAATATATTTTAGATTTTAATTTATTTTTTTATTTTACCTTTATTTAACCAGGCAAGTCAGTTAAGAACACATTCTTATTTTCAATGACGGCCTGGGAACAGTGTGTTAACTGCCTGTTCAGGGGCAGAACGACAGATTTGTACCTTGTCAGCTCGGGGGTTTGAACTCGCAACCTTCCGATTACTAGTCCAACGCTCTAACCGCTAGGCTACCATCTTCGAAGTAGCCACCGTTTGCCTTGATGACTCGACCAGCTTCATGAGGTTGTCACCTGGAATGCATTTCAATGAACAGGTGTGCCTTGTTAAAAGTTCATTTGTGAAATTTCTTAATGCGTTTTGAGCCAATCAGTTGTGTTGTGACAAGGTAGGGGGGTATACAGAAGATAGCCCTATTGGGTAAAAGACCAAGTCCATATTATGCCAAGAACAGCTCAAATAAGCAAAGGGAAACGACAGTCCATCATTACTTTAAGACATGAAGGTCAGTGAATACGGAACATTTCAACCATTAAAGGAAATGAGAAAAACAAGAAATATTCTCAGTCAAAAACAGTAGTCAGAACAAAGCCACTATATTCTCTCATGTGATTTCAGGTCCTCTAACACACATCAAGAAAAAGCTTGATGATGAGTTGGTTATTTGAATCAACTGTGCTAGGGCACAAACCAAACCCTCACCCAGAAAACACATCCACAAACACAATCCTTTATAATACATGCAGGAGGGAAAACACTGGAAAGTCAAGACACAATCAGAGTCTCTGGGGACTACTGGCCCATCATGTAATGGGCCTTTATCTGTTCAGCCCACATCTGTCTATGACCTACTGTTCAGTCTATGATGTTCAGTCTATGACCTACTGTTCAGCCCACCCACTCTGTCCTATGACCTACTGTTCAGCCCACATCTATGACCTCTGTCCTATGACCTACTGTTCAGTCTATATCTGTCCTATGACCTACTGTTCAGTCTATATCTGTCCTATGACTACTGTTCAGTCTATATCTGATGACCTACTGTTCAGCCTACATCATGACCTGTCCTATATCTGTCCTATGACCTACTGTTCAGTCTGTCCTATATACTGTCCAGCCTATGTCCTATGACCTACTGTTCAGCCCACATCTGTCCTATGACCTACTATTTCAGCCCACATTCCTATGACCTACTGTTCACATCTGTCCTATGACCTACTGTTCAGTCTATATCTGTCCTATGTCCCACTGTTCAGCCCACATCTGTCCTACTGTTCCCACTGTTCCTAGTCTATATCTGTCCTATGACCCACTCTGTCCTATGACCTACTGTTCCCCACATCTGTCCTATGACCTACTGTTCAGCCACATCTGTCCTATGACCTCTGTTCAGCCCACATCTGTCCTATGACTGTTCAGCCTACATCTGTCCTATGACTACTGTTCAGCCCACATCTGTCCTATGTCCCCATATGACCTACTGTTCAGCCTTCATGTTCTGTCCTATGACCTACTGTTCAGCCTTCATCTGTCCTATGACCTACTGTTCAGTCTATGACCTACTGTCAGCCCACATCTGTCCTATGACCTACTGTTCAGTCTATATCTGTCCCACTGTTCAGTCTACATCTGTCCTATGACCTCCCACATCTGTCCTATGACCTACTGTTCAGTCTATATCTGTCCTATGACCTACTGTTCAGTCTATATCTGTCCTATGTCTGTGACCTGATTGTTCAGTCTACATCTGTCCTATGTCCCACTGTTGACCTATCCCATCTTCCTACTGCCCAGCCATCGTCTGTGTTCTTGTCCCACATTCATGTCTATGATTATATTGTACATGTTATGATCTCTTCAACGGTATATATCACAATCTATGATTCTGCCGTGCATCGTCTGCGGCCCACTGTTCAGTCATATACGATACCGACTGCGTCGAGCCCACATCACCGTCCTACGACCCATGTTCGGTCTATATCGTCTATGTTACCTGTTCGTCATATCTACGTCCTGTGACACTGTTCAGTTTATATCTGTCTGTGTTACTCTGTTCAGCCCATCATCCTGCTATTCGTCTACTCCATCATGACCTATGACATACTTTGTGGGTCTATATCCTGCAGTCTGCTGTTGATCTTACATCTGTCCTACGATACCTGTTTGATCTACCTCTCAGCCACAGATACTGTTAAGCCCACCGTCTGTCCTATGACCTACTGTTCAGTATATCTGTCCTATGACCTACTGTTCAGCCCACATCTGTCCTATGACCTACTGTTCAGTCTATATCTGTCCTATGACCTACTGTTCAGCCCACATCTGTCCTATGACCTACTGTTCAGTCTATATCTGTCCTATGACCCACATCTATTACTATGACCTACTGTTCAGTCTATATCTGCCCTATGTCCTACTGTTCAGTCTACATCTGTCCTATGACCTACTGTTCAGTCTATATCTGTCCTATGACCCACTGTTCAGCCTTCATCTGTCCTATGACCTACTGTTCAGTCTATATCTGTCCTATGTCCCACTGTTCAGTCTATATCTGTCCTATGACCTACTGTTCAGTCTATATCTGTCCTATGTCCTACTGTTCAGCCCACATCTGTCCTATGTCCCACTGTTCAGTCTTCATCTGTCCTATGACCTACTGTTCAGTCTATATCTGTCCTATGTCCCACTGTTCAGTCTATATCTGTCCTATGACCTACTGTTCAGCCCTCATCTGTCCTACTGTTCAGCCTTCATCTGTCCTATGTCCCACTGTTCAGCAGCCTACATCCTTATCTCCTGTGTGTATTCTCTCATGTCTTCTCATGTGTCCTAACCAGGCAAAACTCTTTTTACATTGGGAGCAGTGGTAGGGCTTGTCTCCTGTGTGTATTCTCTCATGCTCTTTCAGGTGTTCGTTCCGGTTAAAACTCTTTCTACACTGGGAGCAGTGATGAGGTTTTTCCCCTGTGTGTGTTCTCTCATGTCTTTTCAGGCACCCTGATGCGGAAAAACTCTTTCCACACTGGAAGCATTGGAAAGATTTATCGCATGTGTGTATTCTCTCATGCATTTTCAGGTCCCCTAACTGGTTAAAACCCTTTACACAGTGGGAGCAGTGGTACGGTTTCTCTTGCTTCTGCACTGTGTGTATTCTTTCATGCTCTTTCAGGGATTCTTTCCGGTTAAAACTCTTTCCACATTGGGAGCAGTGGTAGGGCTTCTCCCCTGTGTGTATCCTCTCGTGCACTTTCAGGTGTCCTAACTGGGTAAAACTCTTTCCACACTGGGAGCAGTGATGAGGCTTCTCTCCTGTGTGTGTCCTCTCATGTCGTTTCAGGCTCGCTAACAAGGAAAAACTTTTTCCACACTGGGAGCATTGGAAAGGCTTCTCCCCTGTGTGTATTCTCTCATGTCGTTTCAGGTCCCTTAAATGGTTAAAACCCTTTCCACAGTGGGAGCAGTTGCGTTGTCTTGCTGGTTTGGACGTCTCTGGTTCCTCTGAGTCTGGTCTTTCCTGCCAAAAACAGAGTGTTTATTTAAATAAAGACCTGAATGAAACCTCCACAACTCTTGCTAGGAGGTTAAATCTAAATCAGATCACTCAATAAATTAAAATAAAAGATGTAGAGTTCCAACTAGAATCTTGGTCTCATGGAATGTTGTGTTTTTAGGCTGAGCATAGCTCTAATATTATAATGTCAGTTACAGGCTATTATAATAATAGATATTCTGAACTACAGTATTTCAATCAATGTCATAGGCTGCATTTGATCCATTGTTATGAATGTTTTGTTGGTGGCCCACTCTTTGATGGTAAACACATCTTACAGACTGTGACATTCTGGTGTTATAGCACGAGTTTAATCGGACTCCGTACAAACTGAATCACAGTAGCCCTTTAACAAGTCCTACATTAAAAACAACATATTCAATGTAAAACTTCAGTAGAACGTCCGTAAAGGAGGACTTTAACCAAATATCATCCATAGAAGGAAGTCTCCTTTGTGAGGGAAGGATTGTTGACATGTATTCAGGTCCAAATGATCCATGGGGAACTCCCGAGTGGCACAGCGGTCGAAGGCACTGCAGTGCTTGGGCATCACTACAGAGCCAGGTTCGATCCGGGCTGTGTCAGGGAGAAAAAGGAGGTAAAAAATGTTTTTTGGTGTGTTTTTTTTTTTTAAGTATAAATGATCGATTGGTAAAGAAATTAATAATAATGGCTACAGGTAACTGCCCAAATAAAGGAATCCCCAACATAAAGTGTTGTAAATGCCCAAATAAAGGAATCCCCAACATAAAGTGTCATAACTGCCCAACATAAAAAGTCATAACTGCCCAAATAAAGGAATCCCCAACATAAAGAGTCATAACTACCAAAAGAAAGGAATCCCCAACATAAAAAGAGTCATAACTGCCCAACATAAAGAGTCATAACTACCAAAATAAAGGAATCCCCAACATAAAGAGTCATAACTACCAAAATAAAGGAATCCCCCAACATAAAGCGGCATAACTGCCCAAATAAAGGAATCCCCAACATAAAAAGAGTCATAACTGCCCAACATAAAGAGTCATAACTGCCCAAATAAAGGAATCCCCAACATAGAGAGTCATAACTACCAAAATAAAGGAATCCCCAACACAAAGAGTCATAACTACCAAAATAAAGGAATCCCCAACATAAAGAGTCATAACTGCCCAAATAAAGGAATCCCCAACATAAAGTGTCATAACTACCAAAATAAAGGAATCCCCAACATAAAGTGTTGTAAATGCCCAAATAAAGGAATCCCCAACATAAAGAGTAATAACTACCAAAATAAAGGAATCCCCAACATAAAGAGTCATAAACGCCCAAGTAAAGGAAACCCCAACATAAAGAGTGATAACTACAAATTTGTGCACACAATTTGAGAGAAATACAGGAATACAGAGGAATGCAAATTTCTGGGTCTTTTTATTTCAGCTCATGAAACATGGGAACAACACTATACATGTTGCGTTTAGATTTTTGTTCAGTCTACTTTGTTTCCCTCAATGACTTAAGCGTCTCCTTTATTTGGCAGTTACCTGTATATTGTATCCTCAAAACACTTCCATACTCATACAATTTATCAGAGAGACAAAACACTTCCATACTCATACAATTTATCAGAGATTTTAACAACATTGGTGGTGGGTTGAGCATCAGAGTTTCAGAGTAGGATCTCTACTAGTTTTAATGTGATGGACCATTTTAGACAGAGAAATTGGCATAGTAGGAAATGTAACCAATCGCAGCCCTTCTTTGACCTGCAGAGGGCAAGCTTTTTCAATACATTTTACATTCATTATGTTGGTAAGGCTTCCCAAATGGATCATATCTCTAAAAGTAGCAGAGATTCAACTCTCAATCTTTGATATGTCCATAGAGTATATTACGCTCAACAATAGATTGAAAAATTAGCCAAATAAAATTGTATTATTTCAATATTAATGTTTATATGTTTCAATATGAATAAATACATGTAAGAAATGTAAAGCAGGTGTCTAATTACACCAATTCCCATCTTTGAATTTTTGCTTTGCAGCATCTACAGATGAAACATTATGGAGTCTTAAAGGAGGACTGTAGTATCTAATGATGAAACATTATGGAGTCTTAAAGGAGGACTGTAGCATCTAATGATGAAACATTATGGAGTCTTAAAGGAGGACTGTAGTATCTAATGATGAAACATTATGGAGTCTTAAAGGAGAACTGTAGTATCTAATGATGAAACATTATGGAGTCTTAAAGGAGGACTGTAGTATCTAATGATGAAACATTATGGAGTCTTAAAGGAGGACTGTAGCATCTAATGATGAAACATTATAGAGTCTTAAAGGAGGACTGTAGTATCTAATGATGAAACATTATGGAGTCTTAAAGGAGGACTGTAGCATCTAATGATGAAACATTATGGAGTCTTAAAGGAGGACTGTAGTATCTAATGATGAAACATTATTAAAGGAGTCTAATATGAAACATTATGGAGGACTGTAAGTATCTAATGATGAAACATTATGGAGTCTTAAAGGAGGACTGTAGTATCTAATGATGAAACATTATGGAGTCTTAAAGGAGGACTGTAGTATCTAATGATGAAACATTATGGAGTCTTAAAGGAGGACTGTAGTATCTAATGATGAAACATTATGGAGTCTTAAACTGGAGGACATGTCTTAAAGGAGGACTATATCTAATGATGAAACATTATGGAGTCTTAAAGGAGGACTGTAGTATCTAATGATGAAACATTATGGAGTCTTAAAGGAGGACTGTAGTATCTAATGATGAAACATTATGGAGTCTTAAAGGAGGACTGTAGTATCTAATGATGAAACATTATGGAGTCTTAAAGGAGGACTGTAGTATCTAATGATGAAACATTATGGAGTCTTAAAGGAGGACTGTAGCATCTAATGATGAAACATTATGGAGTCTTAAAGGAGGACTGTAGTATCTAATGATGAAACATTATGGAGTCTTAAAGGAGGACTGTAGTATCTAATGATGAAACATTATGGAGTCTTAAAGGAGGACTGTAGTATCTAATGATGAAACATTATGGAGTCTTAAAGGAGGACTGTAGTATCTAATGATGAAACATTATGGAGTCTTAAAGGAGGAGGACTGTAGCATCTAATGATGAGAAACATTATAGAGTCTTAAGGAGGACTGTAGCATCTAATGATGAAACATTATGGAGTCTTAAAGGAGGACTGTAGTATCTAATGTAGCATCTAATGATGAAACATTATGGAGTCTTAAAGGAGGACTGTAGTATCTAATGATGAAACATTATGGAGTCTTAAAGGAGGACTGTAGCATCTAATGATGAAACATTATGGAGTCTAAAGGAGGACTGTAGTATCTAATGATGAAACATTATAGAGTCTTAAAGGAGGACTGTAGCATCTAATGATGAAACATTATGGAGTCTTAATGGAGGACTGTAGTATCTAATGATGAAACATTATAAGGTCTTAAGGAGGACTGTAGCATCTAATGATGAAACATTATGGAGTCTTAAAGGAGGACTGTAAGTAGCTAATGATGAAACATTATGGAGTCTTAAAGGAGGACTGTAGCATCTAATGATGAAACATTATGGAGTCTAAAAGGAGGACTGTAGCATCTAATGATGAAACATTATGGAGTCTTATAAATAAATCTGACTCTGTAGCATCTGGAATACACTGCCATCAGACACACATAATGGAGTATCACACTTTCACAAAATGCTTGAAGACTGTAAAGCATCTAATGATGAAACATGGTAGCTGTGTGTCTTTCCAAGGTCTGTTGTCTGTAGCTTGTCTAATGATGAAACATTATTGGAGTCTTAAAAGCTCTATGTTGCTCTGTCTGTATGCTACGTGATTGTCCTATGTTGCTCTGTCTGTATGCTAGGACTTGCTTGTCATGTTGCTAATCTTGATGTTCATTATGGATTGTCTTAAAGGAATAACCTGCCCAGCACTGCGGTTGAAAATTATGCCGAGTGGCTTAAAGGAGGACTGTAGTTGATTAATGTGCATGAAAAATTAAACTCAAACTCTTAATGGAGGACTGTAGTATCTAATGATGAAACATTATGGAGTCTTAAGGAGGACTGCTTAGTATCTAATGATGAAACATTATGGAGTCTTAATGGAGGACTGTAGTATCTAATGGTGAAACATTATGGAGTCTTAAAGGAGGACTGTAGTATCTAATGATGAAACATTATGGAGTCTTAAAGGAGGACTGTAGTATCTAATGATGAAACATTATGGAGTCTTAAAGGAGGACTGTAGCATCTAATGATGAAACATTATGGAGTCTTAAGGAGGACTGTAGTATCTAATGATGAAACGATATGGAGTCTTAAAGGAGGACTGTAGCATCTAATGATGAAACATTATGGAGTCTTAAAGGAGGACTGTAGCATCTAATGATGAAACATTATGGAGTCTTAAAGGAGGACTGTAGTATCTAATGATGAAACATTATGGAGTCTTAAAGGAGGACTGTAGTATCTAATGATGAAACATTATGGAGTCTTAAAGGAGGACTGTAGTATCTAATGATGAAACATTATGGAGTCTTAAAGGAGGACTGTAGTATCTAATGATGAAACATTATGGAGTCTTAAAGGAGGACTGTAGCATCTAATGATGAAACATTATGGAGTCTTAAAGGAGGACTGTAGTATCTAATGATGAAACATTATGGAGTCTTAAAGGAGGACTGTAGTATCTAATGATGAAACATTATGGAGTCTTAAAGGAGGACTGTAGTATCTAATGATGAAACATTATGGAGTCTTAAAGGAGGACTGTAGCATCTAATGATGAAACATTATGGAGTCTTAAAGGAGGACTGTAGTATCTAATGATGAAACATTATGGAGTCTTAAAGGAGGACTGTAGCATCTAATGATGAAACATTATGGAGTCTTAAAGGAGGACTGTAGCATCTAATGATGAAACATTATGGAGTCTTAAAGGAGGACTGTAGCATCTAATGATGAAACATTATGGAGTCTTAAAGGAGGACTGTAGCATCTAATGATGAAACATTATGGAGTCTTAAAGGAGGACTGTAGCATCTAATGATGAAACATTATGGAGTCTTAAAAGGAGGACTGTAGTATCTAATGATGAAACATTATGGAGTCTTAAAGGAGGACTGTAGTATCTAATGATGAAACATTATGGAGTCTTAAAGGAGGACTGTAGCATCTAATGATGAAACATTATGGAGTCTTAAAGGAGGACTGTAGCATCTAATGATGAAACATTATGGAGTCTTAAAGGAGGACTGTAGTATCTAATGATGAAACATTATGGAGTCTTAAAGGAGGACTGTAGTATCTAATGATGAAACATTATGGAGTCTTAAAGGAGGACTGTA
>NW_027011096.1:0-10233 GCF_036934945.1 Oncorhynchus masou masou | reverse complement strand
AAAGCAAAAATTCAAAGATGGGAATTGGTGTAATTAGACACCTGCTTTACATTTCTTACATGTATTTATTCATATTGAAACATATAAACATTAATATTGAAATAATACAATTTTATTTGGCTAATTTGTCAATCTATTGTTGAGTGTAATATACTCTATGGACATATCAAAGATTGAGAGTTGAATCTACTACTTTTAGAGATATGATCCATTTGAAGCCTTACCAACATAATGAATGTAAAATGTATTGAAAAAGCTTGCCCTCTGCAGGTCAAAGAAGGGCTGCGATTGGTCACATTTCCTACTATGCCAATTTCTCTGTCTAAAATGGTCCATCACATTAAAACTAGTAGAGATCCTGCTCTGAAACTCTGATGCTCAACCCACCACCACCAATGTTGTTAAAATCTATGTCTGATAAATTGTATGAGTGTGGAAGTGTTTTGTCTCTGTCTGATAAATTGTATGAGTGTGGAAGTGTTTTGAGGATACAATATACAGGTAACTGCCAAATAAAGGAGATGAGCTTAAGTCATTGAGGAAACAAAGTAGACTGAACAAAAATCTCCTCTGCAACATGTATAGTGTTGTTCCCATGTTTTGAGGATGAAATAAAGGACCCAGAAATTTGCATTCCTCTGTATTCCTGTATTTTCTCAAATTGTGTGCATAAATTTGTAGTTATCCTCTTTATGTTGGGGTTTCCTTTACTTGGGCGTTTATGACTCTTTATGTTGGGGATTCCTTTATTTTGGTAGTTATTACTCTTTATGTTGGGGATTCCTTTATTTCATTTCACTTATTTGGGCTTTATTTTGGTAGTTTGACAATTCCTTTATTTAGGCAGTTATGACTCTTTATGTTGGGGATTCCTTTATTTTGGTAGTTATGACTCTTTATGTTGGGGATTCCTTTATTTTGGTAGTTATGACTCTTTATGTTGGGGATTCCTTTATTTGGGCAGTTATGACTCTTTATGTTGGGCAGTTATGACTCTTTTTATGTTGGGGATTCCTTTATTTTGGTAGTTATGACTCTTTATGTTGGGGATTCCTTTATTTTGGTAGTTATGACTCTTTATGTTGGGCAGTTATGACCTTTTTATTTTGGGGAAGTTATTACTCTTTATGTTGGGGATTCCTTTATTTGGGCAGTTATGACTTTTTATGTTGGGCAGTTATGACACTTTATGTTGGGGATTCCTTTATTTGGGCATTTACAACACTTTATGTTGGGGATTCCTTTATTTGGGCAGTTACCTGTAGCCATTATTATTAATTTCTTTACCAATCGATCATTTATACTTAAAAAAAAAAAACACACCAAAAAACATTTTTTACCTCCTTTTTCTCCCTGGACACAGCCCGGGATCGAACCTGGCTCTGTAGTGATGCCTCAAGCACTGCAGTGCCTTCGACCGCTGTGCCACTCGGGAGTTCCCCATGGATCATTTTGGACCTGAATACATGTCAACAATCCTTCCCGTCAAAGGAGACTTCTTCTATGGATGATATTTGGTTAAAGTCCTCCTTTACGGACGTTCTACTCAAGTTTTACATTGAATATGTTGTTTTTAATGTAGGACTTGTTAAAGGGCTACTGTGTGATTCAGTTTGTACGGAGTCCGATTAAACTCGTGCTATAACACCAGAATGTCACAGTCTGTAAGATGTGTTTACCATCAAAGAGTGGGCCACCAACAAAACATTCATAACAATGGATCAAATGCAGCCTATGACATTGATTGAAATACTGTAGTTCAGAATATCTATTATTATAGAGCTATGCTCAGCCTAAAAACACAACATTCCATGAGACCAAGATTCTAGTTGGAACTCTACATCTTTTATTTTAATTTATTGAGTGATCTGATTTAGATTTAACCTCCTAGCAAGAGAGTTGTGGAGGTTTCATTCAGGTCTTTATTTAAATAAACACTCTGTTTTTGGCAGGAGAAAGACCAGACTCAGAGGAACCAGAGACGTCCAAACCAGCAAGACAACGCAACTGCTCCCACTGTGGAAAGGGTTTTAACCATTTAAGGGACCTGAAACGACATGAGAGAATACACACAGGGGAGAAGCCTTTCCAATGCTCCCAGTGTGGAAAAAGTTTTTCCTTGTTAGCGAGCCTGAAACGACATGAGAGGACACACACAGGAGAGAAGCCTCATCACTGCTCCCAGTGTGGAAAGAGTTTTACCCAGTTAGGACACCTGAAAGTGCACGAGAGGATACACACAGGGAGAAGCCCTACCACTGCTCCCAATGTGGAAAGAGTTTTAACCGGAAAGAATCCCTGAAAGAGCATGAAAGAATACACACAGTGCAGAAGCAAGAGAAACCGTACCACTGCTCCCACTGTGTAAGGGTTTAACCAGTTAGGGGACCTGAAAATGCATGAGAGAATACACACATGCGATAAATCTTTCCAATGCTTCCAGTGTGGAAAGAGTTTTTCCGCATCAGGGTGCCTGAAAAGACATGAGAGAACACACACAGGGGAAAAACCTCATCACTGCTCCCAGTGTAGAAAGAGTTTTAACCGGAACGAACACCTGAAAGAGCATGAGAGAATACACACAGGAGACAAGCCCTACCACTGCTCCCAATGTAAAAAGAGTTTTGCCTGGTTAGGACACATGAGAAGACATGAGAGAATACACACAGGAGATAAGGATGTAGGCTGCTGAACAGTGGGACATGGGACAGATGTAGGCTGAACAGTAGGTCATAGGACAGATATAGACTGAACAGTAGGACAGATATAGACTGAACAGTAGGACAGATGTGGGCTGAACAGTAGGTCATAGGACAGATATAGACTGAACAGTGGGTCATAGGACAGATATAGACTGAACAGTGGGTCATAGGACAGATATAGACTGAACAGTGGGTCATAGGACAGATATAGACTGAACAGTGGGTCATAGGACAGATGTAGGCTGGACAGTAGGTCATAGGACAGATATAGACTGAACAGTGGGTCATAGGACAGATGTAGGCTGGACAGTAGGTCATAGGACAGATATAGACTGAACAGTAGGTCATAGGACAGATATAGACTGAACAGTGGGTCATAGGACAGATGTAGGCTGGACAGTAGGTCATAGGACAGATGTGGGCTGAACAGTAGGACAGATGTGGGCTGAACAGTGGGACATAGGACAGATGAAGGCTGAACAGTAGGTCATAGGACAGATATAGACTGAACAGTAGGTCATAGGACAGATATAGACTGAACAGTAGGTCATAGGACAGATGTAGGCTGAACAGTAGGTCATAGGACAGATGTGGGCTGAACAGTAGGTCATAGGACAGATATAGACTGAACAGTAGGTCATAGGACAGATGTGGGCTGAACAGTAGGTCATAGGACAGATGTAGACTGAACAGTGGGACATGGGACAGATATAGACTGAACAGTAGGTCATAGGACAGATGTGGGCTGAACAGTAGGTCATAGGACAGATGTGGGCTGAACAGTAGGTCATAGGACAGATGTAGACTGAACAGTGGGTCATAGGACAGATGTGGGCTGAACAGTAGGTCATAGGACAGATGTAGGCTGAACAGTGGGTCATAGGACAGATGTGGGCTGAACAGTAGGTCATAGGACAGATGTGGGCTGAACAGTAGGTCATAGGACAGATGTGGGCTGAACAGTAGGTCATAGGACAGATGTAGGCTGAACAGTAGGTCATAGGACAGATGTGGGCTGAACAGTGGGTCATAGGACAGATGTGGGCTGAACAGTAGGTCATAGGACAGATGTAGGCTGAACAGTAGGTCATAGGACAGATGTAGGCTGAACAGTAGGTCATAGGACAGATGTAGGCTGAACAGTAGGTCATAGGACAGATGTGGGCTGAACAGTAGGTCATAGGACAGATGTGGGCTGAACAGTAGGTCATAGGACAGATGTGGGCTGAACAGTAGGTCATAGGACAGATGTGGGCTGAACAGTAGGTCATAGGACAGATGTGGGTCATAGGACAGATATAGACTGAACAGTAGGTCATAGGACAGATGTGGGCTGAACAGTAGGTCATAGGACAGATATAGACTGAACAGTAGGTCATAGGACAGATGTGGGCTGAACAGTAGGTCATAGGACAGATATAGACTGAACAGTAGGTCATAGGACAGATGTGGGCTGAACAGTAGGTCATAGGACAGATATAGACTGAACAGTAGGTCATAGGACAGATGTAGGCTGAACAGTAGATCATAGGACAGATATAGACTGAACAGTAGGTCATAGGACAGATATAGACTGAACAGTAGGACAGATGTGGGCTGAACAGTGGGTCATAGGACAGATATAGACTGAACAGTGGGTCATAGGACAGATATAGACTGAACAGTGGGTCATAGGACAGATATAGACTGAACAGTGGGTCATAGGACAGATGTAGGCTGGACAGTAGGTCATAGGACAGATATAGACTGAACAGTGGGTCATAGGACAGATGTAGGCTGGACAGTAGGTCATAGGACAGATATAGACTGAACAGTAGGTCATAGGACAGATGTGGGCTGAACAGTGGGTCATAGGACAGATGTAGGCTGGACAGTAGGTCATAGGACAGATGTGGGCTGAACAGTAGGACAGATGTGGGCTGAACAGTGGGACATAGGACAGATGAAGGCTGAACAGTAGGTCATAGGACAGATGTGGGCTGAACAGTAGGTCATAGGACAGATATAGACTGAACAGTAGGACATAGGACAGATGAAGGCTGAACAGTAGGTCATAGGACAGATATAGACTGAACAGTAGGTCATAGGACAGATGTGGGCTGAACAGTAGGTCATAGGACAGATGTGGGCTGAACAGTGGGACAGATATAGACTGAACAGTAGGTCATAGGACAGATGTGGGCTGAACAGTAGGTCATAGGACAGATGTAGACTGAACAGTGGGACATGGGACAGATATAGACTGAACAGTAGGTCATAGGACAGATGTGGGCTGAACAGTAGGTCATAGGACAGATGTGGGCTGAACAGTAGGTCATAGGACAGATGTAGACTGAACAGTGGGTCATAGGACAGATGTAGGCTGAACAGTAGGTCATAGGACAGATGTGGGCTGAACAACAGACAGATAGGCTGACAGATGACAGATGTAGGCTGAACAGTAGGTCATAGGACAGATGTGGGCTGAACAGTGGGTCATAGGACAGATGTGGGCTGAACAGTAGGTCATAGGACAGATGTAGGCTGAACAGTAGGTCATAGGACAGATGTGGGCTGAACAGTAGGTCATAGGACAGATGTGGGCTGAACAGTAGGTCATAGGACAGATGTGGGTCATAGGACAGATATAGACTGAACAGTAGGTCATAGGACAGATGTGGGCTGAACAGTAGGTCATAGGACAGATATAGACTGAACAGTAGGTCATAGGACAGATGTGGGCTGAACAGTAGGACAGATGTGGGCTGAACAGTGGGACATAGGACAGATATAGACTGAACAGTAGGTCATAGGACAGATGTAGGCTGAACAGTAGGTCATAGGACAGATGTGGGCTGAACAGTAGGTCATAGGACAGATGTGGGCTGAACAGTAGGTCATAGGACAGATGTAGGCTGGACAGTAGGTCATAGGACAGATGAACAGTAGGACATAGGACAGATGGACTGAACAGTAGGTCATAGGACAGATATAGACTGAACAGTAGGTCATAGGACAGATGTAGGCTGAACAGTAGGTCATAGGACAGATATAGACTGAACAGTAGGTCATAGGACAGATATAGACTGAACAGTAGGTCATAGGACAGATATAGACTGAACAGTAGGTCATAGGACAGATATAGACTGAACAGTAGGTCATAGGACAGATGTGGGCTGAACAGTAGGTCATAGGACAGATGTGGGCTGAACAGTGGGACATGGGACAGATATAGACTGAACAGTAGGTCATAGGACAGATATAGACTGAACAGTAGGTCATAGGACAGATGTGGGCTGAACAGTAGGTCATAGGACAGATGTGGGCTGAACAGTAGGTCATAGGACAGATGAAGGCCCAATACATGATGGGCCAGTAGTCCCCAGAGACTCTGATTGTGTCTTGACTTTCCAGTGTTTTCCCTCCTGCATGTATTATAAAGGATTGTGTTTGTGGATGTGTTTTCTGGGTCAGGGTTTGGTTTGTGCCCGAGCACAGTTGATTCAAATAACCAACTCATCATCAAGCTTTTTCTTGATGTGTGTTAGAGGACCTGAAATCACATGAGAGAATATAGTGGCTTTGTTCTGACTGCTGTTTTTGACTGAGAATATTTATTGTTTTTCTCATTTCCTTTAATGGTTGAATTGTTCCGTATTCACTGACCTTCATGTCTTAAAGTAATGATGGACTGTCGTTTCCCTTTGCTTATTTGAGCTGTTCTTGGCATAATATGGACTTGGTCTTTTACCCAATAGGGCTATCTTCTGTATACCCCCCTACCTTGTCACAACACAACTGATTGGCTCAAAACGCATTAAGAAATTTCACAAATGAACTTTTAACAAGGCACACCTGTTCATTGAAATGCATTCCAGGTGACAACCTCATGAAGCTGGTCGAGTCATCAAGGCAAACGGTGGCTACTTTGAAGAGGGTAGCCTAGTGGTTAGAGCGTTGGACTAGTAACCGGAAGGTTGCGAGTTCAAACCCCCGAGCTGACAAGGTACAAATCTGTCGTTCTGCCCCTGAACAGGCAGTTAACCCACTGTTCCCAGGCCGTCATTGAAAATAAGAATGTGTTCTTAACTGACTTGCCTGGTTAAATAAAGGTAAAATAAAAAAATAAATTGAAATCTAAAATATATTTTGATTTGTTTAACACTTTTTTTTGGTTACTACATGATTCCATATCTGTTATTTTATAGTGTTGATGTCTTCACTATTATTCTACAAAGTAGAAAATAGTAAAAATCAATAAATCAATAAACTTTTCAATCAGTAGGTGTGTCCAAAAGTCTAAGGCAGTTATAAATGCAAGGCTGCGCACAGTGCAACAATATGCCAACAAAATTATGTGTGTTGTGTTATGTAGTGGGCTGTGTTATGTAGTGGGCTGTGTTATGTTGTGTTATGTAGTGGGCTGTGTTATGTAGTGGGCTGTGTTATGTTGTGTTATGTTGTGGGTTGTGTTATATTGTGGGTTGTGTTATGTTGTGGGCTGTGTTATGTAGTGGGCTGTGTTATGTTGTGTTATGTTGTGGGTTGTGTTGTATTGTGGGCTGTGTTATGTTGTGGGCTGTGTTATGTTGTGTAATGTTGTGGGCTGTGTTATGTTGTGGGCTGTGTTATGTTGTGTTATGTTGTGTGTTGTGTTGTGGGCTGTGTTGTGTTGTGGGCTGTGTTGTGTTGTGGGCTGTGTTGTGTTGTGGGCTGTGTTATGTTATGTTGTGTTATGTTGTGGGCTGTGTTATGTTGTGGGCTGTGTTATGTTGTGGGCTGTGTTATGTTGTGGGCTGTGTTATGTTGTGGGCTGTGTTATGTTGTGGGCTGTGTTATGTTGTGGGCTGTGTTATGTTGTGTTATGTTGTGTGTTGTGTTGTGGGCTGTGTTGTGTTGTGGGCTGTGTTGTGTTGTGGGCTGTGTTGTGTTGTGGGCTGTGTTATGTTATGTTGTGTTATGTTGTGGGCTGTGTTATGTTGTGGGCTGTGTTATGTTGTGGGCTGTGTTATGTTGTGGGCTGTGTTATGTTGTGGGCTGTGTTATGTTGTGGGCTGTGTTATGTTGTGGGCTGTGTTATGTTGTGGGCTGTGTTGTGTTGTGTTGTGGGCTGTGTTATGTTGTGGGCTGTGTTATGTTGTGTTCTGTTGTGTTATGTTGTGGGCTGTGTTGTGTTGTGGGCTGTGTTATGTTGTGGGCTGTGTTATATTTGGGCTGTGTTATGTTGTGGGTTGTGTTATGTTGTGGGCTGTTATATTGTGGGCTGTGTTATGTTTGTGGGCTGTGTTATGTTGTGTTATGTTGTGGGCTGTGTTATGTTGTGTTATGTTGTGGGCTGTGTTATGTTGTGGGTTGTGTTATGTTGTGTTGTGGGCTGTGTTATGTTGTGTTATGTTGTGGGCTGTGTTATGTTGTCTTATGTTGTGGGCTGTGTTGTGTCGTTGGCTGTGTTATGTTGTGGGCTGTGTTATGTTGTGGGCTGTGTTATGTTGTGTTATGTTGTGGGCTGTGTTGTGTTGTGTTGTGGGCTGTGTTATGTTGTGGGCTGTGTTATGTTGTATTCTATTGTGTTATGTTGTAAACTGTGTTGTGTTGTTGTGTTATGTTGTGGGCTGTGTTATGTTGTGGGCTGTGTTATGTTGTGGGTTGTGTTGTGGGCTGTGTTATGTTGTGGGCTGTGTTATGTTGTGGGTTGTGTTGTGGGCTGTGTTATGTTGTGGGCTGTGTTATGTTGTGTTATGTTGTGGGCTGTGTTATGTTGTGGGCTGTGTTATGTTGTGTTGTGGGCTGTGTTATGTTGTGTTATGTTGTGGGCTGTGTTATGTTGTGTTATGTTGTGGGCTGTGTTGTGTCGTTGGCTGTGTTATGTTGTGGGCTGTGTTATGTTGTGTTGTGGGCTGTGTTATGTTGTGTTATGTTGTGGGCTGTGTTATGTTGTGTTATGTTGTGGGCTGTGTTGTGTCGTTGGCTGTGTTGTGTTGTGGGCTGTGTTATGTTGTGGGCTGTGTTATGTTGTGGGTTGTGTTGTGGGCTGTGTTATGTTGTGGGCTGTGTTATGTTGTGTTATGTTGTGGGCTGTGTTATGTTGTGGGCTGTGTTATGTTGTGGGCTGTGTTATGTTGTGTTGTGGGCTGTGTTATGTTGTGTTATGTTGTGGGCTGTGTTATGTTGTGGGTTGTGTTGTGGGCTGTGTTATGTTGTGGGCTGTGTTATGTTGTGTTATGTTGTGGGCTGTGTTATGTTGTGGGCTGTGTTATGTTGTGTTGTGGGCTGTGTTATGTTGTGTTATGTTGTGGGCTGTGTTATGTTGTGTTATGTTGTGGGCTGTGTTGTGTCGTTGGCTGTGTTATGTTGTGGGCTGTGTTATGTTGTGTTATGTTGTGGGCTGTGTTATGTTGTGGGCTGTGTTGTGTTGTGGGCTGTGTTATGTTGTGGGCTGTGTTATGTTGTGGGTTGTGTTATGTTGTGTTGTGGTTGTGTTATGTTGTGTTGTAAACTGTATATTATGTTGTATTGTAAACTGTGTTATGTTGTGTTATGTTGTGGGTTGTGTTATGTTGTGTTGTGGGCTGTGTTATGTTGTGAGTTGTGATATGTTATGTTGTGGTTGTGTTATGCTGTGTTGTAAACTGTGTTATATTGTATTATATTGTGTTATGTATTAAACTGTGTTATATTGTAAACTGTATTATATTGTAAAATGTTGTGTTGTAAACTGTATTATATTGTGTGTTTGTTATGTTGTGTTGTGGGCTGTGTTATATTGTAGGTTGTATTATGTTATAAATTTATGTTATGTTGTATTGTAAACTGTGTAATGTTGTGGGTTGTGTTATGTTATGGGTTGTGTTATGTTGTGTGTTGTGTTATGTTGTGTTGTGGGCTGTGTTATGTTGTGTGTTGTGTTATGTTGTGTTGTGGGCTGTGTTATGTTGTGGGTTGTGTTATGTTATGGGTTGTGTTATGTTGTGTTGTGGGCTGTGTAATGTTGTGGGTTGTGTTATGTTATGGGTTGTGTTATGTTGTGTTGTGGGCTGTGTAATGTTGTGGGTTGTGTTATGTTGTGGGCTGTGTTATGTTGTGTAATGTTGTGGGCTGTGTTATGTTGTGTTATGTTGTGGGCTGTGTTATGTTGTGGGCTGTGTTGTGTTGTGGGCTGTGTTGTGTTGTGGGCTGTGTTATGTTGTGTTGTGTTGTGGGCTGTGTTATGTTGTGGGCTGTGTTGTGTTGTGGGCTGTGTTGTGTTGTGGGCTGTGTTATGTTGTGTTATGTTGTGGGCTGTGTTATGTTGGTAAAACCTCTGTCTCACAAACAGAATTCGTGAACATAAAATTTAAACTGGAAGAAACGACACGAATTATCCAGAACATTTTAATGACCAAAAACATCTACCTTTTTTTTTTAGATGTGGCGTAGATAAAGTCTAGATATCAGACAGGGGAGGTGATATAAATAACTCCGAGTAAAGAGAATGTTTTGGTATTTTCTCCAGACATTATTCCCGTAAGGCATGAAGCCCATGTTATGTTATGTTGTGAATGTGAACATGAAC
>NW_027011095.1:0-26262 GCF_036934945.1 Oncorhynchus masou masou | reverse complement strand
GCCAGTCAGGACATGACTTCTCTGTTCCTGGAGCCAGTCAGGACATGACTTCTCTGTTCCTGGAGCCAGTCAGGACATGACTTCTCTGTTCCTGGAGCCAGTCAGGACATGACATCTCTGTTACTTTGATACTTTCTAACATTTCTCTTCAACTTTTTCTCCACTGTGAATGTTTGGGGATTAGGTAACCAGCTGAGTGCAAGCTACCCTCTTAGAATCTCCGAGGAGCTGGAGCAAGGTTAGCTCATTTCCTGTTTGGGGAGGTTGAGGGGTTAGGGAAGCCCACAACCCCCATCTCCTACCCCCTACTTAACCCCCAGATGGCCGCCCAGTCATATACACACAGGCACGCACGCACGCACGCACACACACACACACACACACACACACACACACACACACACACACACACACACACACACACACACACACACACACACACACACACACACACACACGCACACACACACACACACACAGACCTCCCCCACCGAAACCCACACACACACACCACAGCCACCCCGCAGCAGGCCACACACAGCCCTGTATCACTGAGCTGAGAATGAATGGAGCCATACAGCAGGGACCAGGCCAGACAGGGTTTCTTTATTTATTTATTCATTTAACCTTTATTTAACTAGGCAAGTCAGTTAAGAACAAATTCTTATTTACAATGACGGCCTCCCAAAAGGCAAAAGACCTCCTGTGGGGACAGAGGCTGGGATCAAAAATACAAAATGAATAAAATAGAACTATAGGACAAAACACACATCACGACAAGAGAGACAACACTTCATAAAGAGAGACCTAAGACGACAACATAGCATGTCAGCAACACAACATGACGACAACATGGTAGCAACACATAACACAGCATGGCAGCAACACAACATGACAACAACATGGTAGAAACACATAACACAGCATGGCAGCAACACAACATGACGACAACATGGTAGCAACACATAACACAGCATGGCAGCAACACAACATGACGACAACATGGTAGCAAAACATAACACAGCATGTGAGCAACACAACATGACAACAACATGGTAGCAACACATAACACAGCATGGCAGCAACACAACATGACAACAACATGGTAGCAACACATAACACAGCATGGCAGCAACACAACATGACAACAACATGGTAGCAACACATAACACAGCATGGCAGCAACACAACATGACGACAACATGGTAGCAACACATAACACAGCATGGCAGCAACACAACATGACGACAACATGGTAGCAACACATAACACAGCATGTGAGCAACACAACATGACAACAACATGGTAGCAACACATAACACAGCATGGCAGCAACACAACATGACAACAACATGGTAGCAACACATAACACAGCATGGCAGCAACACAACATGACAACAACATGGTAGCAACACATAACACAGCATGGCAGCAACACAACATGACGACAACATGGTAGCAACACATAACACAGCATGGCAGCAACACAACATGACGACAACATGGTAGCAACACATAACACAGCATGTGAGCAACACAACATGACAACAACATGGTAGCAACACATAACACAGCATGGCAGCAACACAACATGACAACAACATGGTAGCAACACATAACACAGCATGTCAGCAACACAACATGACGACAACATGGTAGCAACACATAACACAGCATGTCAGCAACACAACATGACAACAACATGGTAGCAACACATAACACAGCATGGCAGCAACACAACATGACAACAACATGGTAGCAACACATAACACAGCATGGCAGCAACACAACATGACAACAACATGGTAGCAACACATAACACAGCATGGTAGCAACACAACATGACAACAACATGGTAGCAACATGGCAGCAGCACAATATGGTAGCAGCACAAAACAGGGTGCAAACATTATTGGGCACAGACAACAGCACAAAGTGCAAGAAGGTAGAGACAATAATACAACACAAAGCAGCCACAACTGGCAGTAAGAGTCCATGATTGAGTCTTTGAATGAAGAGATTGAGATAAAACTGTCCAGTTTAAGTGTTTGTTACAGCTCGTTCCAGTCGCTAGCTACAGTGAACTGAAAAGATGAGCGATCCAGGGATGTGTGTGCTTCGGGGACCACAGATTGTGATTGGCAGAACGGGTGTTGTATGTGGAGGATGAGGGCTGCAGTGGATATCTCAGATAGGGGGGAGTGAGGCCTAAGAGGGTTTTATAAATAAGCATCAACCAGTGGGTTTTGCGACGGGAATAGAGATGACCAGTTTACAGAGTGCAAATCTGATGGCTGAATGGTAAAGAACATCTAGCCACTCGAGAGCACCCTTACCTGCCGATCTATAAATGACGTCTACGTAATCTAGTATGGGCAGGATGGTCATCTGAATCAGGGTTAGTTTAGAAGCTGGGGTGAAAGAGGAGCGATTACGATAGAGGAAACCATGTCTAGATTTAACTTTAGCCTGCAGCTTTGATATGTGCTGAAAGAAGGACAGTGTACAGTCTAGCCATAAGCCCAAGTACTTGTATGAGGTGACTACCTCAAGCTCTAAACTCTCAGAGGTAGTAATAACACCTGTGGGGAGAGCGGCATTCTTCTTACCAAACCACATGAGCTTTGTTTTGGAGGTGTTCAAAACAAGGTGAAGGGCAGATAAAGCTTATTGGACACTAAGAAAGCTTTGTTGTAGAGAGTTTAACCTCTTGAAACTCTGGGGGCGCTATTTCATTTTTGGATGAAAAACATTCCCGTTTTAAACAAGATATTTTGTCACAAAAAGATGCTCGACTATGCATATAATTGATAGCTTTGGAAAGAAAACACTCTGACGTTTCCAGAACTGCAAAGATATTCTCTGTGCGTGCCCTAGAACGTGAGCTACAGGCAAAACCAAGATGAAACGGCATCCAGGAAATCAGCAGGATTTTTGAGGCTCCGTTTTCCATTGTCTCCTTATATGGCTGTGAATGCGAGAGGAATGAGCCTGCCCTTTCTGTCGTTTCCCCAAGGTGTCTGCAGCATTGTGACGTATTTGTAGGCATATCATTGGAAGATTGACCATAAGAGACCACATTTACCAGGTGTCCGCCCGGTGTCCTGCGCCGAAATTGGTGCGCAAACCTCAGCTGCAAGTATTTTTCCATGGAATTCAGAGAAGAAAGCAGGCTTCCACGAACGATATATCAATGAAGAGATATGTGAAAAAACACCTTGAGGATTGATTCCAAACAACATTTGCCATGTTTCGGTCGATATTATGGAGTTAATTCGGAAAAGGTTTGACGTTGTTGGTGACTGAATTTTTGGTTCGTTTCGGTAGCCAAATGTGATGTACAAAACGGAGCGATTTCTCCTACACAAAGATTCTTTCAGGAAAAACTGAACATTTGCTATGTAACTGAGAGTCTCCTCATTGAAAACATCCGAAGCTCTTCAAAGGTAAATGATTTTATTTATTTGGTTATCTGGTTTTTGTGAAAATGTTGCGTGCTAAATGCTACTCAAAATGCTAAGCTAGCTTTGCATACTCTTACACAAATTAGTGAATTGCTATGGTTCAAAAGCAAATTTTGAAAATCTGAGATGACAGTGTTGTTAAAAAAAAGGCTGAGCTTGAGAGCAGGCGCATTATTTTCATTTTATTTGCGATTTTCAGAAATCGTTAACGTTGCGTTATGCTAATGAGCCTGAGGCTTTATTCACGATCCCGGATCCAGGATGGGGAGTATCAAGAGGTTTAACACAAAATCCAGGGATGGGCCAGCTGAGTATAAGATTGTATCATCAGCATATAAATGGATGAGAAAGATTCCTACTGCCTGAGCTAAGTTGTTGATGTAAATCGAGAAGAGTGTGGGGCCTAGGATCGAGCCATGGGGTACACCCTTGGGGACTGGCAGTGGCTAAGACAGCAGATGTTCTGACTTTATACACTGCACTCTTTGAGAGAGCTAGATAGCAAACCAGCCCAAAAACCCCTCTGAGACACCAATACTCCTTACAAGAATGGAATGGTCTACCGTATCAAAAGCTTTGGACAAGTCAATAAAAATAGCAGCACAACATTGCTTAGAATCAAGGGCAATGGTGACATCATTGAGGACCTTTAAGGTTGCAGTGATCTCTCCCTTCAGAGAAAGGAGTACCTCCCCAGAGAGGAGAGACAAGTTTAAAAGGTCAGAGATAGGTTTGGCGATGATAGGGGCAGCAACCTGAAAGAAGAAAGGGTCTAAAGCATCTGACCCAGATGGTTTTTTGCGTCAAGTTTAAGGAGCTTCTGTAGCACCTCGGACTCAGTGACCGCCTTCAGGGAGAAACTTTGTAGCGGGGTAGGGGAAAAATAGGATATTCAGGCAAGTCGCATTAGAAGGGTTGGGAGATGAGGAAATTGAGGAAATGTTGGACGGGCAAGGAGGCATGGCTGAGTCAATGGCTGAGTCAAATAGGAATCCTGACTTAATGAAGTGGTGATTAAAGAGCTCAGCCATGTGCTTCTTGTCAGTAACAACCACATCATCAACGTTAAGGGACTGCTGTGAGGAGGAGGGTTTATTCTCCAGGTCTTTAACCGTTTTCCAGAACTTCTTGTTTGACCCACAGAGAGAGAACTGCTCCTTAAAGTAACTAACTTTGTCCTTCCCGGATAGCCTGACTGCACTTATTTGTTATTTGCTTGAATGATAGCCAGTCAGCCTGAGTATGCGTGTGCCGAGCTTTTCGCCAAATTCAATTCTTGAGGTGGAGTAACTCTGCCAGATCACGGTCGAACCAGGGGCTGAACCTGTTTTTAATTTTCTTTATGGGGGCGTGTTTGTTAACAATACCACTGAAAATATCAAAGAAGAAGGTCCAAGCGTCTTCGACAGAGGGGATCAAGCTGATTCTATACCAATTTACAGAATAGAATGGGAGGCCAACAGTCCATGTAACCAATAGAGAGTCAGAGTCTGTCCCACGTTTTGGGTAAACGAGAAAGTTCATAGTCAACAAAGCATGCTGGAATCATGAGGCAAATGGCAAAATGCACAAGAAAAAATATATAATGACTTGGGGCTAGCCATTGTAAATTCAGAGTCACTCGCCCCAACAGTGCCTGTGTACTGGAAGCGAGTGAAAGCTCGGGAGAGAGGGGGGAGTGTGGTGGGGGTACCTGTACCAGACAGGAGGAGACAGGCCAGGGAGAGAGGGGGAGTGTGGTGGGGGGTACCTGTACCAGACAGGAGGAGACAGGCCAGGGAGAGAGGGGGAGTGTGGTGGGGGTACCTGTACCAGACAGGAGGAGACAGGCCAGGGAGAGAGGGGTGAGTGTGGTGGGGGTACCTGTACCAGACAGGAGGAGACAAGCCAGGGAGAGAGGGGGGAGTGTGGTGGTGGTACCTGTACCAGACAGGGGGAGACAGACCAGGGCAAACGGTAAACAGAGAGGGGGGAGTGCTGTGGGGGTACCTGTACCAGACAGGAGGAGACAGGCCAGGGAGAGAGGGGTGAGTGTGGTGGGGGTACCTGTACCAGACAGGGGGAGACAGACCAGGGCAAACGGTAAACAGAGAGGGGGGAGTGCTGTGGGGGTACCTGTACCAGACAGGAGGAGACAGGCCAGGGAGAGAGGGGTGAGTGTGGTGGGGGTACCTGTACCAGACAGGAGGAGACAGGCCAGGGAGAGAGGGGTGAGTGTGGTGGGGGTACCTGTACCAGACAGGAGGAGACAAGCCAGGGAGAGAGGGGGAGTGTGGTGGTGGTACCTGTACCAGACAGGGGGAGACAGACCAGGGAGAGAGGGATGAGTGTGGTGGGGGTACCTGTACCAGACAGGATGGAGACAGACCAGGGAGAGAGGAAGGAGTGTGGTGGGGGTACCTGTACCAGACAGGGGGAGACAGACCAGGGAGAGAGGGATGAGTGTGGTGGGGGTACCTGTACCAGACAGGGGGAGACAGGCCAGGGAGAGAGGAAGGAGTGTGGTGGTGGTACCTGTACCAGACAGGGAGACAGACCAGGGAGAGAGGGATGAGTGTGGTGGGGGTACCTGTACCAGACAGGGGGAGACAGGCCAGGGAGAGAGGAAGGAGTGTGGTGGTGGTACCTGTACCAGACAGGGGGAGACAGGCCAGGGAGAGAGGGATGAGTGTGGTGGGGGTACCTGTACCAGACAGGGGGAGACAGGCCAGGGAGAGAGGAAGGAGTGTGGTGGTGGTACCTGTACCAGACAGGGGGAGACAGGCCAGGGAGAGAGGAAGGAGTGTGGTGGGGGTACCTGTACCAGACAGGGGGAGACAGGCCAGGGAGAGAGGAAGGAGTGTGGTGGGGGTACCTGTACCAGACAGGGGGAGACAGACCAGGGAGAGAGGGATGAGTGTGGTGGGGGTACCTGTACCAGACAGGGGGAGACAGGCCAGGGAGAGAGGAAGGAGTGTGGTGGTGGTACCTGTACCAGACAGGGGGAGACAGACCAGGGAGAGAGGGATGAGTGTGGTGGGGGTACCTGTACCAGACAGGGGGAGACAGGCCAGGGAGAGAGGAAGGAGTATGGTGGTGGTACCTGTACCAGACAGGGGGAGACAGACCAGGGAGAGAGGGATGAGTGTGGTGGGGGTACCTGTACCAGACAGGGGGAGACAAGCCAGGGAGAGAGGAAGGAGTGCTGTGGGGGTACCTGTACCAGACAGGGGGAGACAGACCAGGGAGAGAGGAGGGAGTGTGGTGGTGGTACCTGTACCAGACAGATAAAGACAGACCAGGGCAGACGGTGAACAGAGAGGGGGGAGTGTGGTGGAGGTACCTATACCAGACAGGTAAAGACAAACCAGGGAGAGAGGGATGAGTGTGGTGGGGGTACCTGTACCAGACAGGTAAAGACAGACCAGGGCAGACGGTGAACAGAGATGGGAGATTGTGGTGGAGGTACCTATACCAGACAGGTAAAGACAGACCAGGGAGAGAGGGATGAGTGTGGTGGTGGTACCTGTACCAGACAGGTAAAGACAGACCAGGGAGAGAGGGATGAGTGTGGTGGGGGTACCTGTACCAGACAGGTAAAGACAGACCAGGGAGAGAGGGATGAGTGTGATGGAGGTACCTATACCAGACAGGTAAAGACAGACCAGGGCAGACGGTGAACAGAGAGGGGGGAGTGTGGTGGAGGTACCTGTACCAGACAGGTAAAGACAGACCAGGGAGAGAGGGATGAGTGTGGTGGGGGTACCTGTACCAGACAGGTAAAGACAGACCAGGGAGAGAGGGATGAGTGTGATGGAGGTACCTGTACCAGACAGGTAAAGACAGACCAGGGAGAGAGGGATGAGTGTGGTGGGGGTACCTGTACCAGACAGGTAAAGACAGACCAGGGAGAGAGGGATGAGTGTGGTGGTGGTACCTGTACCAGACATGTAAAGACAGACCAGGGAGAGAGGGATGAGTGTGGTGGTGGTACCTGTACCAGACAGGGGGAGACAGACCAGGGAGAGAGGGATGAGTGTGGTGGGGGTACCTGTACCAGACAGGGGGAGACAGACCAGGGCAGACGGTGAACAGATCGCCAGGTGGAATCCAAGCAGCAGTGCAGCAGGTAACAGGAGCAGGTGTCCCACCCACTGGGGAGAAGCTTTTATTTCTGGAGGCAGATGTCTTGTATAACATGCCAGTGGATGGTCTCTGAACAGTGGGAGAGGGCTTGTGAGACTCCTGCCATTTGTTGGGCTCACAGACTTCAACACCTTTCACTTCACACCGCAGTGCAAATTGAGGTTGTTGGTCAGTTTCTTTCCTTGCAGCTTGGTACTTTGTAGCCTTGTTATTAAGCTTTATATAACACAATTCCCTAGAGATGATGTTTTTTTACTTCAAGACTTCAGAAGTAGGTCCAGACTGAACTTGACTCACTTAGTGTTGTTGCGGATGGTGTTTCCAGGTTCCACTGTGTTTCTTCTGCAGGTTTTGGTTTGTTAGGAGTTTTCTTTTGATAATCCTTGGTACTAAGGCCAGACAGGGACCAGGCCAGACAGGGTTAATAATGAATGGCCCCATACAGCAGGGTCCAGGCCAGACAGGGTTTATAATGAATGGCCCCTTACAGCAGGGTCCAGGCCAGATAGGGTTTATAATGAATGGCCCCATACAGCAGGGTCCAGGCCAGACAGGGTTTATAATGAATGGCCCCTTACAGCAAGGACCAGGCCAGACAGGGTTTATAATGAATGGCACCTTACAGCAGGGTCCAGGCCAGACAGGATTTATAATGAATGGCCCCATACAGCAGGGACCAGGCCAGATCGGGTTTATAATGAATGGCCCCATACAGCAGGGTCCAGGCCAGACAGGGTTTATAATGAATGGCCCCATACAGCAAAGACCAGGCCAGACACGGTTTATAATGAATGGCCCCTTACAGCAGGGACCAGGCCAAACAGGGTTTATAATGAATGGCCCCTTACAGCAGGGTCCAGGCCAGACAGGGTTTATAATGAATGGCCCCATACAGCAGGGACCAGGCCAGACAGGGTTTATAATGAATGGCCCCTTACAGCAGGGTCCAGGCCAGATCGGGTTTATAATGAATGGCCCCATACAGCAGGATCCAGGCCAGACAGGGTTTATAATGAATGGCCCCATACAGCAAGGACCAGGCCAGACACGGTTTATAATGAATGGCCCCTTACAGCAGGGACCAGGCCAGACACGGTTTATAATGAATGGCCCCATACAGCAGGGACCAGGCCAGACAGGGTTTATAATGAATGGCCCCTTACAGCAAGGACCAGGCCAGACAGGGTTTATAATGAATGGCCCCTTACAGCAGGGTCCAGGCCAGACAGGGTTTATAAATAATGGCCCCTTACAGCAGGGACCAGGCCAGACAGGGTTTATAATGAATGGCCCCATACAGCAAGGGCCAGGCCAGACAGGGTTTATAATGAATGCCCCCTTACAGCAGGGTCCAGGCCAGACAGGGTTTATAATCAATGGCCCCATACAGCAAGGACCAGGCCAGACAGGGTTTATAATGAATGGCCCCTTACAGCAGGGACCAGGCCAGACAGGGTTTATAATGAATGGCCCCATACAGCAGGGACCAGGCCAGACAGGATTTATAATGAATGGCCCCTTACAGCAGGGTCCAGGCCAGACAGGGTTTATAATGAATGGCCCCATAGAGCAGGGACCAGGCCAGACAGGGTTTATAATGAACGGAACTATACAGCAGGTACCAGGCCAGACGTTGCGCACCAGCTCTGTGTTTCTCAGGTCAAAGAGCTGGTGTGACAGGGCTCTAAGTCCTTCTGCTAATTAAACTCAGACAGTCTCCAGGGCTCTAAGTCCTTCTGCTAATTAAACTCAGACAGTCTCCAGGGCTCTAAGTCCTTCTGCTAATTATACTCAGACAGTCTCCAGTCAGTTGTTAGTGTCTACAAAACTTTCTCTATCCTCTATCTTGTGTGTGCTCAGGTGGCTTTAATGAGTGCTTGTTTCCTTTGAAATGGGGTCTGTTTGAATAGACTAAAATGAACAGTTTTGTATTAGTTTTATAAAAAATATTGCATGCTAGCTGCATCCTGGTGGTGAAGGGGACTAATTCTGTGGATAGAGAACAGAAGATCTTAGGTTCTAATCTCATTGATGCCATGCCGCTTATGTAAAAAAAATAAAAAATGCCTCAGCAAATGAATATCCATGTGTTCTATCTGTGCTTTGTGTCCAAAACAGTTCAACTAAGCTGGCAGTGTTAAGTCTTATTGAAACATGTTCTCAGAATGTTATTTCATTACATTCAAATAACCTATCATTTCTGTTCTCAGAATGTTAATAAAACCTCCCAGGAAAACTTTCAGGGAACCATAGTAAAATTATCTCAGAACCTCCCTGCAACCTAAAAATGTACATTGCCATAATAGGCAAAATGTTCACTTCCGTTCTCAGAACGTTTAAAAAACGTTATGTTTTTTCGGTCAGGAAGCTTACGGATTCGTTCCCAGAACCAATGGGAAAACAAAAACGTACGTTTCACAACTTCCAAGGAACTAAATGTGCTAGCTGGGATCTGAACCATAACATGACAGGGGTATTATAATGCTTGACTAGGGCCTCATCACTCCTAACAATTACTAGGGCCCCATCATCCCCAACGGTTATTAGGGCCCCATCATTCCCAACGGTTACTAGGGCCCCATCACTCCCAATGTTTACTAGGGCCCCATCATTCCCAATGGTTACTAGGGCCTCATCATCCCCAATGGTTACTAGGGCCCCATCATCCCCAATGGTTACTAGGGCCCCATCATTCCCAACAGTTACTAGAGCCCCATCACTCATGACCATTCACCTCCAGGGCCTTCTCAATGCCCAGGGTTACATTGTGTATAGACAGTCCAGTCACACAGACAGACAGGGAACCTCACACGGATGGAGTCATGAGGCTCATTAAAACCATCAGTTAAAAGAATCAGCAGGAACACGGGGGAGACACCACCACATGTCCTGTCCTCCCGTGTTTTAACATGTTTAGCAGACAATTCCTCCAACTTGATCTCATCTACTCACTGCGTTGATGACGTTTGTCTGAATTCAGACAATCCAAAACAGCCAAAGAGCTTTATCTAGCTTACAAGCTGTATTGTGTGAAATGGGAACAAACGTAACACTGAAAACTATTCCATGGGGGACTCTCGAGAAAACAGTGTTGCTGAGTGGACTAGGACATCCTGGTTAAATTAAGATGAACTAAACCGTGGGGCCCACGTCTTCATGATGTTGATGAATAGCCTACCTGGTTAAATAATGGTGAAATAAAATAAATATATTTATTTTTTATTTCCCCTTTATTTAACCAGGTAGGCCAGTTGAGAACCAATTCTCATTTACAACTGCCACCTAGCCAAGATAAAGCAAAGTAGTGTGACAAAAAAAAACACTGAGTTACCGATAGGATAAACAAAAATACAGTCAATAACACAATAGAAAAATCTATATACAGTGTGTGCAAACAGAGTGAGGAGGTAAGGCAATAAATAGGCCGTAGTAGCGAAGTAATTACAATTTAACAAATTAACACTGAAGTGATAGATGTGCAGATGAAGATGTGCAAGTAGAGATACTGGGGTGCAAAAGAGCGAGAAAGTAAATAAAAACAATATGGGGATGAGGTAGTTGGGTGGGCTATTTACAGATGGGCTATGTACAGCTGCAACGATCGGTAAGCTGCTCAGATAGCTGATGCTTAAAGTTAGTGAGGGAGATATAAGAAAAAATCTGTGATTTTTGCAATTGTTCCAGTCATTGGCAGCAGAGAACTGGAAGGAAAAGAGGCCAAGGTGGGTGTTGGCTTTGGGGAAGGGTGGGACTAATAGCAACAAGATAACTCATGTAAAATATACTGTGTCCGTAAAACGTATATAGGTTCAGAAATTTTGTGATACAGCACAGTTAAAAATATATGACAAATAGAAATCAAACTGGATGGACATCAGCAATAGATGGGGGAGGTTGAGGGTAGAGGAAGGACATCAGAAAGAGATGAGGGAGGTTGAGGGTAGAGGAAAGACATCAGCAAGAGATGGGGGAGGTTGAGGGTAGAGGAAGGACATCAGAAAGAGAGATGAGGGAGGTTGAGGGTAGAGGAAGGACATCAGAAAGCGATGGGGGAGGTTGAGGGTAGAGGAAGGACATCAGAAAGAGATGTGGGAGGTTGAGGGTAGAGGAAGGACATCAGAAAGAGATGGGGGAGGTTGAGGGTAGAGGAAGGACATCAGAAAAAAGATGGGGGAGGTTGAGGGTAGAGGAAGGACATCAGAAAGAGATGGGGGAGGTTGAGGGTAGAGGAAGGACATCAGAAAGAGATGGGGGAGGTTGAGGGTAGAGGAAGGACATCAGAAAGAGATGGGGGGGGGTTGAGGGTAGAGGAAGGACATCAGCAATAGATGGGGGAGGGGTTGGATATATGAGGGGTTGTATATATGAGGGGATGGATATATAAGGGGTTGGATATACAAGGGGTTGGATATATAAGGGGTTGATATATAAGGGGTTGAATATACAAGGGGTTGGATATATAAGGGGTTGAATATACAAGGGGTTAGATATATAAGGGGTTGAATATACAAGGGGTTGAATATATAAGGGTTTGAATATATATAAGGGGTTGATATATAAGGGGTTGGATATATGAGGGGATGGATATACAAGGGGTTGAATATACAAGGGGTTAGATATATAAGGGGTTGAATATACAAGGGGTTGAATATATAAGGGGTTGAATATATAAGGGGTTGATATATAAGGGGTTGAATATACAAGGGGTTGAATATATAAGGGGTTGAATATATAAGGGGTTGATATATAAGGGGTTGAATATACAAGGGGTTGGATATATAAGGGGTTAGATATATAAGGGGTTGAATATACAAGGGGTTGGATATATAAGGGGTTAGATATATAAGGGGTTGAATATACAAGGGGTTGATATATGAGGGGTTGAATATATGATGTACAGAAGATAGAGTGGTAATGCACATATATAATGTTGTTTACATCAAAACTTCCCCTTATCTCAGCTGTACAGTAACTCTACTCCAGACACACACGTACCCACATATGCACATGTTGTGCTGAGTAATATCTAACAATCTATATTCGATAAACCTGACCATCTGACTCCATTAAATACTATAGTAAAACCAGGTGCCGTCAGATATTATGTGCTTAGCTGACTAAGATTAAGGAATGGTCATGAGAAGAGAATATCAAAGCCAGTATTATTATTTCTAACTTTGTAAAAATGAATGTGTTCACGTACAAGACAGAGAGCTGAAGTTACAAGGCAATACTGACATTTACAAAGCATACTTCTAGACATATACAGTACCAGTCAAAAGGTTTGGACACACTTACTCATTCAAGAGCTTTTTTTTTTTTTTTACTATTTTCCACATTGTAGAATAATAGTGAAGACATCAATACTATGAAATAACACATATGGAATCATGTGGTAACCAGAGTTTAGATTCTTCAAAGTAACCTCCCTTTGCCTTGATGACAGCTTTAAAGTAACTCCACCCCAGACACACACACACACACACACACACACACACACACACACACACACACACACACACACACACACGTTGTGCTGAGTAATATTTAACAATCTATATTCGATAAACCTGACTCTCTGACTTCATTAAATACTATAGTAAAACCAGGTGCAATGAGGTACTATGTGTTCAGCTGACTAAGATTAAGGAATGGTCATGAGAAGAGAATATCAAAGCCAGTATTATTTTGACTAACTTTGTAAAATGAATGTGTTCACGTAGAAGGAAGGTGTACAGTAACCTGATCACCCAGGTCCAATCTCCACGGGCTGTTACAGCATTTAAATGCTTGTGTCGGGGGATGAGACCAAATGAGACAGAATTCCTGAGAGGACAATAAAATCTCTTTGCATATAACAATTTTAGTGTTCACCCTGTACCCAGATAGAAGTTATGTAGCCTGGCGAAAGTAAACCCAGCGCAGGACACAAACTCATTTTGGGGTTGTTTATTCTGTCAAAGCTTACATTTAAAATAGGACAATGTAGAAGGGAAATCACCATAAAGTGAAGTCACCATAAAGTTAAAGTTCAGTCTAAATCACAATCAAATGAAATAAATCTGTTAGTAAAGTGCATAAAAAACCCATCTGAGTACAATAAGTACAAAGTGAAAGGCATAAACGATAGTGGCCCTGCTTTAAATACACTGGCTACGTGATACCTTAACATGGAACAGGAGCTCCTCACAGCTAGCAATGTTATCATCATTAACTCCACAACTGGTATTCAGCTAGCAAAAAAAGCTAACATCCTCATGTCAATCTAAAGTAACGTTGGACCCACGATGGATTTCAACAGCTCTCCTGTGTAATTGCTTTTGCTCTCACTCTCACACACTGTGCATGCGCAATCCCATAACCGCTTGCACACCTCATTTATGAATCTCTTAAAGGGACATCTAGTGCATATACATGAATACAGCTATGTGCTTTTTATCACCTGGCTACATTTACCACAGAGATCATACATCCATGTAGATGTCATAAAAAGGTTCTCCCAAGAGGACGAGTTTCAGGTCGATACCAGACGTGGCTGCTGTAGTATCATTCTAGCACACGTTCCAGTAGTCAGTCCTCTGGATACAGTAGAGAGAGAGATATACCTTTTTATGACATCTACATGGATGTATGATCTCTGTGGTAAATGTAAATGTAGCCAGGTGGTAAAAAGCGCATAGCTGTATTCATGTATATGCACTAGATGGCACTGTCCTTGAGGTAATAAGGGCGTACTGGCCCTTATTAAATCATTGTCTTTTGTGTCTTCCTTGTGCTCCTGGGCCATTCGTCAATGCGGCCGATGGTGACAGAGGGCACATACAGTGAGTTCCAAATGTATTGGGACAGCGACACATCTATTGTTGTTTTGACTCTGTACTCCAATACTTCTCCATGAATGTGGATGCTACCATGAATGAATGGTGAATAATGATGAGTGAGTCATGAATAATGATGAGTGAGTAGGTAAAGAGGCATAAATATCATAACCCCTCCCCATTACAGTCACAGGGGTGGCTAGCATTTTGTGTGTGTGTGTGTGGGGGGGGGGGGTAACTTCCTCACTCATCATTATTCACGACAAATGACACAATACATTATTTATCATTAATTTATATTGGGCCCCAAATAGTCTAAAACACAACTGAAACAAACAGCAAATGCATCCGAGTCACAACCTTGATGTAATCACTGCGTGCTAAGAATATTAACCTCAGAGGCATTGTATCATTTCAAGTCCAAAGTGCTGGTGTACAGAGCCAAAACAACAAAACAAATTTCACTGTCCCAACACTTTTGGCGCTCACTGTAATTTAGTCTACACACACAGGCACGCACACAGAGAGAGAGAGAGACAGAGAGAGAGAGAGAGAGAGACAAGGAGAGAGAGAAAGAGACAGAGAGAGAGAGACAGAGAGAGAGACAGAGACAGAGAGACAGAGAGGGAGAGAGAGAGCGAGAGAGAGAGAGAGAGAGACAGAGAGAGAGAGAGACAGAGACAGAGAGACAGAGAGAGAGACAGAGACAGAGAGACAGAGAGAGAGAGAGAGCGAGAGAGAGAGAGAGAGAGAGAGAGAGAGAGAGAAGGAGAGAGAGAGAGAGAGAGAGAGAGAGAGAGAGGTGAAAGTGATGTAAGTGGTATAGGGGTAAAACATGTGACATAATTAAATCAATGTATACTGGCAATACGTGCAGCATTAAAATTGGCAAGAAAATAACATAATTCTTTAACCAGGGGCGGAGCCTTCGCCAGGGTTGCAATATGAGCCCTGCACTCTTCAATATTTACATCAACAAATTGGCCACTATTCTAGAAAAATTCTCAGCCCCTGGTGTTAGTCTCCACAATTTAGAGGTTAAATGCCTACTCTTCACAGATGACCTATGCCTGCTGTCACCCACAGCACATGGCCTACAGCAGAGCCTAGACCTGCTAGAGCAGTAAACCCCAAAAAGACTAAAATAATGTTTTTTCAGAGAAGATCCAGATCTCAGGGAATTAGACCAAAGTTCTCAATTGGTACAAAATACATAGAGTACTGCACACACTGCAATTACTTAGGTTTAAAAAATAAGCTCAACTGGACACTTTAATGAGGCAATGAATGAACTGAGAGAGAAAGCACACAGGGCATTCTATGCCATTAAAAAACAAATTCAAATTGAAATACCTATTAAAATTTGGCTAAAACTAATGAATGTGTCATTGAACCAATTGCACTTTATGGCAGCGAGGTGTGGGGTCCACTTGCAAAACAAGATTTCATCAAATGGGACAAACACCCCAATGAAACCCTGCATGCAGAGTTCTGTAAGATTCTCCTACATGTCCAGAGGAAAACTACAAACAATGCATGCAGGGCAGAATTAGGCCAATATCCACTAATATATATTTTTTTTTAAAGAGCAATTCAATTTTGGAAACATCTAAAATACAGAGACCCCCTCTCATATATCTTCTCCTTTTTTAGACCACACTAGACTATTATGGCAGTATTAATATTCTGGCTCTGATTATGACTCAACCAAGCCTTGCAATGCCAAGAGCTGAGCAAAGAAAAGAGTCCCCTCCTCCAGCTGGTCCTGGAGCTGAGTTCACAAACCTGTTCTACTAACACACTGAAGCCTCAGGACCAGAACATCCAATCAATCAGAATAAACCAAATTACAACACAGTCAAAACAAAACAACATTGCTTATTGGGAAACACAAGCACAAGCACAAAGCAAAATGAGAGAGAGAGAGAGAGAGAGAGAGAGAGAGAGAGAGATGGAGGTGGAGAGAGACAGAGACAGAGACAGAGTGACAGAGACAGAGAGAGACAGAGAGAGACAGAGAGAGACAGAGAGAGACAGAGAGAGACAGAGAGAGACAGAGACAGAGAGACGGACAGAGACAGAGACAGAGACAGAGAGACAGAGAGAGACAGAGACAGAGACAGAGACAGAGACAGAGAGACGGACAGAGACAGAGACAGAGACAGAGAGAGACAGAGACAGAGAGAAACAGAGAGAGAATATAAGCCAAAAACAAAAGTCTTATAGACAGCATAGTACATCCAGATCATTTCATCTGTCCCAGTAGTTAAGGTCATATCTAGGCTGCTATAGGGGCTATAGGACAGGACATTTTGTTGGCCTTAATAGAAGACAGACTGAAGAATATGACGCTGATTTATAATTTGTACAGAGCCAAATCAACAAAACAAATTTCACTGTCCCAACACTTTTGGCGCTCACTGTAAGTTAGTCTACGCACACAGAGAGAGAGACAGAGAGAGACAGAGAGAGAGAAAGAGAATATAAACCAAAGAGAATAGTCTAGCAGACAGCATAGTACATCCAGATCATTTGAATCTGTCCCAGTAGTTAAGGTCATATCTAGGCTGCTATAGGGGCTATAGGACAGGACATTTTGTTGGCCTTAATAGAAGACAGACTGACGAATGAGAAGCTGATTTACAATGAGACAGGTGATGTTTACTGACCAGCAGACGGTGTATTGTGGTGACTGTGTATCCCTTCCTCCCTCCCTGTGGACCATCACCCCCAGCCTGCCTCCCTCCCTCCCTCCCTCCCTGTGGACCATCTCCCCTCCAGCCTGCCTCCCTCCCTCCCAGTTGACCATCTCCCCTCCAGCCTGCCTCCCTCCCTCCCAGTTGACCATCTCCCCTCCAGCCTGCCTCCCTCCCTCCCAGTTGACCATCTCCCCCCCAGCCTGCCTCCCTCCCTCCCTCCCTTTGGACCATCTCCCCCCAGCCTGCCTCCCTCCCTCCCACCAGCCTGCCTCCCTCCCTCCCTGTGGACCATCTCCCCTCCAGCCTGCCTCCCTCCCTCCCAGTTGACCATCTCCCCCCAGCCTGCCTCCCTCCCTCCCTCCCTCCCTTTGGACCATCTCCCCCCAGCCTGCCTCCCTCCCTCCCACCAGCCTGCCTCCCTCCCTCCCTCCCTGTGGACCATCTCCCCCCCAGCCTTCCTCCCTCCCTCCCTGTGGACCATCTCCCCCTCCAGCCTGCCTCCCTCCCTCCCTGTGGACCATCTCCCCCAGCCTGCCTCCCTCCCTCCCTGTGGACCATCTCCCCCCAGCCTGCCTCCCTCCCTCCCTGTGGACCATCTCCCCCCCAGCCTGCCTCCCTCCCTCCCTGTGGACCATCTCCCTCCCAGCCTGTCTCCCTCCCTCCCTGTGGACCATCTCCCCCCAGCCTGCCTCCCTCTCTCCCTGTGGACCATCTCCCCCAGCCTGCCTCCCTCCCTCCCTGTGGACCATCTCCCCCAGCCTGCCTCCCTCCCTCCCTGTGGACCATCTCCCCCAGCCTGCCTCCCTCCCTCCCTGTGGACCATCTCCCTCCCAGCCTGTCTCCCTCCCTCCCTGTGGACCATCTCCCCCAGCCTGCCTCCCTCCCTCCCTGTGGACCATCCCTCCCCCAGCCTGCCTCCCTCCCTCCCTGTGGACCATCTCCCCCCCCAGCCTGCCTCCCTCCCTGTGGACCATCTCCCCCCAGCCTGCCTCCCTCCCTCCCTGTGGACCATCTCCCCCACAGTCTGCCTCCCTCCCTCCCTGTGGACCATCTCCCCCCACAGCCTGCCTCCCTCCCTCCCTGTGGACCATCTCCCCCCCAGCCTGCCTCCCTCCCTCCCTGTGGACCATCTCCCCCCAGCCTGCCTCCCTCCCTCCCTGTGGACCATCTCCCCCCACAGCCTGCCTCCCTCCCTCCCTGTGGACCATCTCCCCCCCAGCCTGCCTCCCTCCCTCCCTGTGGACCATCTCCCCCCCAGCCTGCCTCCCTGCCTTTGCCTGCCACCCCGTCTTCATCACGTCCTCAACCCAGATCCAGCAATATGGTTTCTATCACTAATAAAGCAGCAGCAGCAGCAGGGGGTCGAGCTGTGACTGTAACAGATGTAACAGATGTAGAGCCTTCAAACAAGCACTGCTATCCAAACGGGTTTCAAGGCCTCTGCCTGCCTTGCTCCTAGGTCTCTAAATGGCGGACCCCTAACAGAGACAGTTGAAGCCTTAGCTCCTCAGGGTGCGCCCGGTGGCTGGGAATGATTAGCTGTGTTTAGATTCAATTTTTTACGATATACCTTTTTGTTACCCTCTGGGAAAATAACTGAAACAAGAAGATAGAGAAATCTGTTAGGTATTATCAGTACAGATCTATCTGTATGTCATGACATCTATTAACACTATTACTGACAGTGTCTAGTTACTCATGAATAGGCTACTGTAGATTTGGATCTTTGTAGTGTAGTTTGTGTCTTATAAAAGACTTGTCGCTGTTGGCAATCTTTGTTCCTACCCCGTGGAGAGCTAGCTAGCCTGTTCTGTCTTCCTACCCCATGGAGAGCTAGCTAGCCTGTTCTGTGGTCCTACCCCCTGTGGAGAGCTAGCTAGCCTGTTCTGTGGTCCTACCCCTGTGGGGAGCTAGCTAGCCTACTCTGTCTTCCTACACTGTGGAGAGCTAGCTAGCCTGTTCTGTGGTCCTACCCCTGTGGGGAGCTAGCTAGCCTACTCTGTCTTCCTACACTGTGGAGAGCTAGCTAGCCTGTTCTGTGGTCCTACCCCTGTGGGGAGCTAGCTAGCCTGTTCTATGTTCCTACCCCTGTGGAGAGCTAGCTAGCCTGTTCTGTGGTCCTACCCCTGTGGGGAGCTAGCTAGCCTGTTCTGTGGTCCTACCCCTGTGGGGAGCTAGCTAGCCTGTTCTGTGGTCCTACCCCTGTGGGGAGCTAGCTAGCCTGCTCTGTCTTCCTACCCCTGTGGAGAGCTAGCTAGCCTGCTCTGTCTTCCTACCCCTGTGGAGAGCTAGCTAGCCTGTTCTGTGGTCCTACCCCTGTGGGGAGCTAGCTAGCCTGCTCTGTGGTCCTACCCCTGTGGAGAGCTAGCTAGCCTGTTCTGTGGTCCTACCCCTGTGGAGAGCTAGCTAGCCTGCTCTGTCTTCCTACCCCTGTGGAGAGCTAGCTAGCCTGCTCTGTGTTCCTACCCCTGTGGAGAGCTAGCTAGCCTGCTCTGTGGTCCTACCCCCTGTGGAGAGCTAGCTAGCCTGCTCTGTCTTCCTACCCCCTGTGGAGAGCTAGCTAGCCTGCTCTGTGTTCCTACCCCCTGTGGAGAGCTAGCTAGCCTGCTCTGTGTTCCTACCCCCTGTGGAGAGCTAGCTAGCCTGCTCTGTGGTCCTACCCCCTGTGGAGAGCTAGCTAGCCTGTTCTGTGGTCCTACCCCCCGTGGAGAGCTAGCTAGCCTGCTCTGTGTTCCTACCCCCCGTGGAGAGCTAGCTAGCCTGTTCTGTGTTCCTACCCCCTGTGGAGAGCTAGCTAGCCTGTTCTGTGTTCCTACCCCTATTGGAGAGCTAGCTAGCCTGTTCTGTGTTCCTACCCCCTGTGGAGAGCAAGCTAGCCTGTTCTGTGTTCCTACCCCTATTGGAGAGCTAGCTAGCCTGCTCTGTGTTCCTACCCCCTGTGGAGAGCTAGCTAGCCTGTTCTGTGTTCCTACCCCTATTGGAGAGCTAGCTAGCCTGTCCTTGTGTAGGGTCTGGGTTGTTTCCAGTGATTGAAGAGGATTAGCAGGGTTTGACTGAACCTTTCACATGCCCCTGGCTCTTACCTTGAGGAGGGTAAAAGACATCAAGCACTTTTCACATCCAAATCAAAATCAAATCCAATGTATTTGTATAGCCCTTCGTACATCAGCTGATATCTCAAAGTGCTGTACAGAAACCCAGCCTAAAACCCCAAACAGCAAGCAATGCAGGTGTAGAAGCACGGTGGATAGGAAAAACTCCCTAGAAAGGCCAAAACCTAGGAAGAAACCTAGAGAGGAACCAGGCTATGTGGGGTGGCCAGTCCTCTTCTGGCTGTGCCAGGTGGAGATTATAACAGAACATGGCCAAGATGTTCAAATGTTCATAAATGACCAGCATGGTCCAATAATAATAAGGCAGCACAGTTGAAACTGGAGCAGCAGCACGGCCAGGTGGACTGGGGAAGCAAAGGAGTCATCATGTCAGGTGGTCCTGAGGCATGGTCCTAGGGTTCAGGTCCTCCGAGAGAGAGAAAGAAAGAGAGAAAGAGAGAATTAGAGAGAGCACATTTAAATTCACACAGGACACCGAATAGGACAGGAGAAGTACTCCAGATATAACAAACTGACCCTAGCCCCCCGACACAAACTACTGCAGCATAAATACTGGAGGCTGAGACAGGAGGGGTCAGGAGACACTGTGGCCCCATCCGAGGACACCCCGGACAGGGCCAAAAAGGAAGGATATAACCCCACCCACTTTGCCAAAGCACAGCCCCCACACCACTAGAGGGATACCTTCAACCATCAACTTACCATCCTGAGACAAGGCTGAGTATAGCCCTCAAAGATCTCCGCCACGGCACAACCCAAGGGGGTGGCGCCAACCCAGACATGATGATCACATCAGTGACTCAACCCACTCAGGTGACACACCCCTCCCAGGGACAGTATGAGAGAGCCCCAGTAAGCCAGTGACTCAGCCCCTGTAATAGGGTTAGAGGCAGAGAATCCCAGTGGAAAGAGGGGAACCGGCCAGGCAGAAACAGCAAGGGCGGTTCGTTGCTCCAGAGCCTTTCCGTTCACCTTCCCACTCCTGGGCCAGACTACATTCAATCATATGACCCACTGAAGAGATGAGTCTTCAATAAAGACTTAAAGGTTGAGACCGAGTTTGCGTCTCTGACATGGGTAGGCAGACCGTTCCATAAAAATGGAGCTCTATAGGAGAAAGCCCTGCCTCCAGCTGTTTGCTTAGAAATTCTAGGGACAATTAGGAGGCCTGCGTCTTGTGACCGTAGCGTACGTGTAGGTATGTACGGCAGGACCAAATCAGAGAGATAGGTAGGAGCAAGCCCATGTAATGCTTTGTAGGTTAGCAGTAAAACCTTGAAATCAGCCCTTGCTTTGACAGGAAGCCAGTGTAGGGAGGCTAGCACTGGAGTAATATGATCAAATTGTTTGGTTCTAGTCAGGATTCTAGCAGCCGTATTTAGCACTAACTGAAGTTTATTTAGTGCTTTATCCAGGTAGCCCGGAAAGTAGAGCATTGCAGTAGTCTAACCTAGAAGTGACAAAAAGCATGGATTAATTTTTCTGCATAATTTATGGACAGAAAGTTTCTGATTTTTGCAATGTTACGTAGATGGAAAAAAGCTGTCCTTGAAATGGTCTTGATATGTTCTTCAAAAGAGAGATCAGGGTCCAGAGTAAAGGTCCTTTTTTACAGTTTTATTTGAGACGACTGTACAACCATTAAGATTAATTGTCAGATTCAACAGAAGATCTCTTTGTTTCTTGGGACCTAGAACAAGCATCTCTGTTTTTTCCGAGTTTAAAAGTAGATATTTTGCAGCCATCCACTTCCTTATGTCTGAGACACATGCTTCTAGCGAGGGCAATTTTGGGGCTTCACCATGTTTCATTGAAATGTACAGCTGTGTGTCATCCGCATAGCAGTGACAGTTAACATTATGTTTTCGAATGACATCCCCAAGAGGTAAAATATATAGTGAAAACAATAGTAGACCTAAAACGGAACCTTGAGGAACACCGAAATTTACAGTTGATTTGTCAGAGGACAAACCATTCACAGAGACAAACTGATATCTTTCCGACAAATAAGATCTAAACCAGGCCAGAGCTTGTCCGTGTAGACCAATTTGGGTTTCCAATCTGTCCAAAAGAATGTGGTGATCGATGGTATCAAAAGCAGCACTACGGTCTAAAATTTTGAGAGGAATGGAAGATTCAATATAGGCCGATAGTTTTTTATATTTTCTGGGTCAAGGTTTGGCTTTTTCAAGAGAGGCTTTATTACTGCCACTTTTAGTGAGTTTGGTACTCATCCGGTGGATAGAGAGCCGTTTATTATGTTCAACATAGGAGGGCCAAGCACAGGAAGCAGCTCTTTCAGTAGTTTAGTTGGAATAGGGTCCAGTATGCAGCTTGAAGGTTTAGAGGCCATGATTATTTTCATCATTGTGTCAAGAGATAAGGTACTAAAACACTTGAGCATCTCTCTTGATATTAGGTCCTGGCAGTGTTGTGCAGACTCAGGACAACTGAGCTTTGAAGGAACACGCAGATTTAAAGAGGAGTCCGTAATTTGCTTTCTAATAATCATGATCTTTTCCTCAAAGAAGTTCATGAATTTATCACTGCTAAAGTGAAAGCCATCCTCTCTTGGGGAATCCTGCTTTTTAGTTAGCTTTGCGACAGTATCAAAAAGGAATTTAGGATTGTTCTTATTTTCCTCAATTAAGTTAGAAAAATAGGATGATCGAGCAGCAGTAAGGGCTCTTCGGTACTGCACGGTACTGTCTTTCCAAGCTGGTCGGAAGACTTCCAGATTGGTGTGGCGCCATTTCCGTTCCAATTTTCTGGAAGCTTGCTTCATAGCTCGGGTATTTTCTGTGTACCAGGGAGCTAGTTTCTTATGAGAAATGTTTTTAGTTTTTAGGGGTGCAACTGCATCTAGGGTATTGCGCAAGGTTAAATTGAGTTCCTCAGTTAGGTGGTTAACTGATTTTTGTCCTCTGGCGTCCATGGGTAGACAGAGGGAATCTGGAAGGACATCAAGGAATCTTTGTGTTGTCTGTGAATTTATAGCACGACTTTTGATGTTCCTTGGTTGGGGTCTGGGCAGATTATTTGTTGCAATTGCAAACGTAATAAAAAGGTGGTCCGATAGTCCAGGATTATGAGGAAAAACATTAAGATCCACAACATTTATTCCATTGGACAAAACTGGGTCCAGAGTATGACTGTGACAGTGAGAGGGTCTAGAGACATGTTGGACAAAACCCACTGAGTCGATGATGGCTCCGAAAGCCTTTTGGAGTGGGTCTGTGGACTTTTCCATGTGAATATTAAAGTCACCAAAAATTAGAATATTATCTGCTATGACTACAAGGTCCAATAGGAATTCAGGGATCTCAATGAGGAACGCTGTATATGGCCCAGGAGGCCTGTAAACAGTAGCTATAAAAAGTGATTGAGTAGGCTGCATAGATTTCATGACTAGAAGCTCAAAAGACAAAAACGTCTTTTTTTTTTTGTAAATTGAAATTTACTATCGTAAATGTTAGCAACACTCCCTGCCTTTGCGGGATGCACGGGGGATATGGTCACTAGTGTAGCCAGGAGGTGAGGCCTCATTTAACACAGTAAATTAATTCAACATCCATAGAAGTTGCCAAGGTGATTAAGTGAAGTTCATCTAAATGAACTTCCTCTGTCCAACAGAATCCTCTCTGGGGCATTCATAAACACTGCCAAAGTCCACAACTACGTAATACACATTTCCTAGAAAATATTCTCACAATATTTCACATAATACTCATACTGCTTGAGCTCTGAATGCCAAAGTAGATGTAATTGAGTGTACGCTTGTGTGTCTGCGTTTGTGTCAATGTGTGTGTTTACGGATGTGCTCAGATGTTTGTTTCCCAAAGATTTCTTGAGAGCAAATGTGGTCCTTCTTACACGCCAACTACCTCAGTCCGGTGACATATTTACATTCAGCTCGGTTGGCAGATGTGAAATGCGTACCAACAGTGTGATACCACCATCAGCAAGCAGTATGACGCAAAGCAACAGCTGTGTAGTCTAACTTGTTTACAGACGCAGTCCAGGGGTACGTCCCAAATGGCAACCTAATCCCTGTAAAGTGCATTCAGAAAGTATTCATACCCCTTCCCCCCTTTCCACATTTTACCACGTTTTTATTTATTTTACCTTTATTTAAATTGGCAAGTCAGTTAATTAAGAACAAATTCTTATTTTCAATGATGGCCTAGGAACAGTGGGTTAACTAACTGTTCAGGGGCAGAACGACAGATTTGTACCTTGTCAGCTCGGGGATTTGAACTTGCAACCTTCCAGTTACTAGTCCAACCACTAGGCTACCCTGCCGCGTTACAGCCTTACTGTAAAATTGACACTACCCCATAACGACAAAGCAAAACAGGGTTTTAGATGTTTTTATTTACATATTTATTCAGACTTTTTGCTGTTAGACACTAAATTGAGCTCAGGTGCATCCTGTTTCCATTGGTCATCCTTGAGATGTTTCTACAACTTGATTGGAGTCCACCTATGGTAAATTCAATTGATTGGACATGATTTGGAAAGACACACACCTGTCTATATAAGGTCCCGACATTGACAGTGCATGTCAGAGCAAAAACCAAGCCATGAGGTTGAAGGAATTGTCCGTAGAGCTCAGAGATAGGATTGTGTCGAGGCACAGATCTGGGGAAGGGTACCAAAACATTTCTGCAGCACTGATGGTCTCCAAGAACACATTGACCTCCAACATTCTTAAATGGAATGACTTTGGAACCACCAAGACTCATCTTAGAGCTGGCTGTCCGGCCAAACTGAGCAATCGAGGTAGAAGGGCCTTGGTCAGGAAGGTGACCAAGAACCCGATGGTCACTCTGACAGAACTCCAGAGTTCCTCTGTGGAGATGGGAGAACAACCATCTATGTAGCATTCCACCAATCAGGCCTTTATGGTAGAGTGGCCAGACGGAAGCCACTCCTCAGTAAAAGGCACATGACAGCCCTCTTGGAGTTGCCAAAAGGCACCTAAAGGACTTTCAGACTATGAGAAACAAAATTCTCTGGTCTGATGAAACCAAGATTGAACTCTTTGGCCTGAATGCCAAGCGTCACGTCTGGAGGAAACCTGACACCATCCCTACGGTGAAGCAAGGTGGTGGCAGCATCATGCTGTGGGGATGTTTTTCAGTGGCAGTGACCGGGAGATTAGTCAGGATCAAGGGAAAGATGTGTGGAGCATAGTACAGAGAGATTCTTGATGAAAACCTGCTCCAGAGCACTCAGAACCTCAGACTGGTGCGAAGGTTCACCTTCCAAGAGGACAATGACCCTAAACACAGCCAAGACAAAATAGGAGTGGTTTCGGGACAAGTCTTTGAACGTTCTTGAGTGGCCCAGCCAGAGCCCGAACATGAACCCGATTGAACATCTCTGAAGAGACCTGAAAATAGCTGTGCAGCAACGCTCCACATACAACCTGCCAGAGCTTGAGAGGATCTGGAGAGAAGAATGAGAGAAACTCCCCAAATAGAGGTGTGCCACGCTTGTAGCGTCATTTACTGCTTTTTGCTTTGTCTTTATGGGGTATTGTGTGTAGATTGAGGAGAGAGAAAAATGTATTTAATCCATTTTAGAATAAGGCTGTAATGTAACAAAACGTGGAAAAAGTCAAAGGGTACTTTCCCAATGTACTGTATATTGTAGTACATTACATTTGACCAGAATTCTATGGGCCCTGGTCAAAAGTAGTGCACTATACCATGCTGTGCCTTTAAAATGTCTACTGGTCATGTTATTATTGAGGATATTGGTTATTTAGGCCAGTACATTGAGGAAATTGGCTATTTGGGCCAGTACATTGAGGAAATTGGTTATTTGGGCCAGTACATTGAGGAAATTGGTTATTTGGGCCAGTACATTGAGGAAATTGGCTATTTGGGCCAGTACATTGAGGAAATTGGTTATTTGGGCCAGTACATTGAGGATATTGGTTATTGGGGGGTGGCATCCCCATGTGTCAATCATCAAACTACAGGTCCCATATTCTATGACTGATGTATCCTTAGTTGGTCCCAGATTATATGACTAA
>NW_027011094.1:0-26281 GCF_036934945.1 Oncorhynchus masou masou | reverse complement strand
CATCACTAACCTGGTAATATAGGATATCTCCAGTAGCATAGCAGATCACTAACCTGGTAATATAGGATATCTCCAGTAGCATAGCAGATCACTAACCTGGTAATATAGGATATCTCCAGTAGCATAGCAGATCACTAACCTGGTAATATAGGATATCTCCAGTAGCATAGCAGATCACTAACCTGGTAATATAGGATATCTCCAGTAGCATAGCAGATCACTAACCTGGTAATATAGGATATCTCCAGTAGCATAGCAGATCACTAACCTGGTAATATAGGATATCTCCAGTAGCATAGCAGATCACTAACCTGGTAATATAGGATATCTCCAGTAGCATAGCACATCACTAACCTGGTAATATAGGATATCTCCAGTAGCAAAAGAAAGACCATCACCAATCCCCCAAGTTCCAGACAGGATGGACCATTGCTCATATCTCCCAACTACATAATTCTAGCTTCATGGTTGTAGAGGGGAGAGACAGGCAGCAGATAGGGGAGGTGAGGACAGTCATCTAGCTCTGTGTCAGTCTATGCTGCTGGGAACCCAATGATAGGGGAGGTGAGGACAGTCATCTAGCTCTGTGTCAGTCTATGCTGCTGTGAACCCAATGATAGGGAGGTAAGTGACAGTTATCTAGCTCTGTGTCAGTCTACGCTGCTGGGAACCCAATGATAGGGAAGGTGAGGACAGTCATCTAGCTCTGTGTCAGTCTATGCTGCTGGGAACCCAATGATAGGGGAGGTGAGGACAGTCATCTAGCTCTGTGTCAGTCTATGCTGCTGGGAACCCAATGATAGGGGAGGTGAGGACAGTCATCTTATTAAATTATACCTTCCCTCCCTCCCTCTTGTATATCCCTACCCTCCCTCCCTCCCTCTTGTATATCCCTCTCCTTCCTCCCTCCCTCCCTCCCTGTCCCTCCCTCTGTCCCTCCCTCTCTCTTGTATATCCCTCCCCCTCCCTCTGTCCCTCCCTCTCTCTTGGATATCCCTCCCCCTCCCTCTGTCCCTCCTCTCTTGTATATCCCTCCCTCTCCCTCTGTCCCTCCCTCTCTCTTGGATATCCCTCCCTCCCTCTGTCCCTCCCTCTCTCTTGTATATCCCTCCCCTCCCTCTGTCCCTCCCTCTCTCTTGTATATCCCTCCCTCCCTCTGTCCCTCCCTCTCTCTTGGATATCCCTCCCCTCCCTCTGTCCCTCCCCTCTCTTGTATATCCCTCCCCTCCCTCTGTCCCTCCCTCTCTCTTGGATATCCCTCCCCTCCCTCTGTCCCTCCCTCTCTCTTGTATATCCCTCCCCTCCCTCTGTCCCTCCCCTCTCTTGGATATCCCTCCCCTCCCTCTGTCCTCCTCTCTCTTGTATATCCCTCTCCCTCCCTCCCTCCCAAACTCCCTCCCTCCCCTCTTGCATATCCCTCTCCCTCTCTCTCCCCTTCCCTCTCTCCTCTCCCTCCCCCTCCCTCCCTCTCTCCATCCCTCTCTCTTGCATATCCCTCCTCCCTCCCTCCCTCCCTCCCTCCCTCCCTCCCTCCCTCCCTCCCTCCCTCCCTCCCTCTTGTATATCCCTCTCTCTCTCCCTCCCTCTCTCTCTCTCTCCCTCCCCCTCCCTCTCTCTCCATCCCCTCTCTTGTATATCCCTCTCTCTCATCCCTCTCTCCCTCTCTGATGGAGGGAGGGAGGGAGTCGATAGAAGAGAGTTAATAGGGTCAGGATCAGGTAATATGTGGAAATGTGCTGCAGTGTTCAGTTTTTATGATGTGTATTTTAGAGCGATGAGACACATCAAACCCATAAAGAAAATGACTTTCTCGCTCCGGCGCCAACATTTCAATTTTATTTCCCACTGATTCTCTCCTCCTCTCCCCTCCAGCCAACAGCCCAGCAGGCAGAGCAAACACATCTAACCTCCTCCTCTCCTCCCATCTCTCCCTATTGCTTCACTGTAAAACCCCTCTCTATCGATCATCCCTCTTTTAAAGTATTTAAAGAGAGGAGAAAAATGAGTATATTGGTTGACTATCGCACAGATAGGTGCATTTGGTGGGGAGATTTCAGAGTATACTGTACGCTTTGGTACGCCTAGTTCAACACTTTATATGTAGTAGCCTAAAACCTCTGCATTAACAAACTAAACTAGCTGATCATTACTATACTGTATAACTAACCTAGCTGATCATTAACTAGCCTAGCTGATCATTACTATACTGTCTTTAACTAACCTAGCTGATCATTAACTAGCCTAGCTGATCATTACTATACTGTTTAACTAACCTAGCTGATCATTACTATACTGTCTAACTAACCTAGCTGATCATTACTATACTGTCTTTAACTAACCTAGCTGATCATTAACTAGCCTAGCTGATCATTACTATACTGTTTAACTAACCTAGCTGATCATTAACTAACCTAGCTCATCATTACTATAATGTTTAACTAACCTAGCTGATCATTACTATATTGTCTAACTAACCTAGCTGATCATTACTATACTGTTTAACTAACCTAGCTGATAATTACTATATTGTCTAACTAACCTAGCTGATCATTACTATACTGTCTTTAACTATCCTAGCTGATCATTAACTAACCTAGCTGATCATTACTATATTGTCTAACTAACCTAGCTGATCATTACTATATTTTCTAACTAACCTAGCTGATCATTACTATACCGTCTAACTAACCTAGCTGATCATTAACTAACCTAGCTGATCATTACTATACTGTCTAACTAACCTAGCTGATCATTACTATACTGTCTAACTAACCTAGCTGATCATTAACTAACCTACCTGATCATTAACTAACCTACCTGATCATTACTATACTGTCTTTAACTAACCTAGCGGATCATTAACTAACCTAGCTGATCATTAATATACTGTCTAACTAACCTAGCTGATCATTAACTAACCTACCTGATCATTAACTAACACAGCTGATCATTACTATACTGTTTTTAACTAACCTAGCTGATCATTAACTAACCTAGCTGATCATTACTATATTGTCTAACTAACCTAGCTGATCATTAACTAACCTAGCTGATCATTACTATATTGTCTAACTAACCTAGCTGATAATTAATATACTGTCTAACTAACCTAGCTGATCATTACTATATTGTCTAACTAACCTAGCTGATAATTACAATACTGTCTTTAACTAACCTAGCTGATCATTACTATACTGTCTAACTAACCTAGCTGATCATTACTATATTGTCTAATTAACCTAGCTGATAATTACTATATTGTCTAACTAACCTAGCTGATAATTACTATACTGTCTTTAACTAACCTAGCTGATCATTAACTAACCAAGCTGATAATACTATACTGTCTTTAACTAACCTAGCTGATCATTATTATACTGTCTAACTAACCTAGCTGATCATTACTATATTGTCTAACTAACCTAGCTGATCATTACTATACTGTCTTTAACTAACCTAGCTGATCATTAACTAACCAAGCTGATAATACTATACTGTCTTTAACTAACCTAGCTGATCATTAACTAACCTAGCTGATCATTACTATAATGTCTTACATGTATATGACCACATATCCCTCTTCATAACGTGTGGGAATACGTTAAACCTTGCTTCTATCTGTATATGTATCTGTACTTGTATCTGTATCTGTATATGTATCTGTACCTGTATCTGTATATGTACCTGTATCTGTACCTGTATCTGTATATGTACCTGTATCTGTATATGTATATGTACCTGTACCTGTATCTGTATCTGTATCTGTATCTGTACCTGTATCTGTATATGTATCTGTACCTGTATCTGTATATGTACCTGTATCTGTATCTGTATATGTACCTGTATCTGTATATGTATATGTACCTGTATATGTACCTGTATATTTACCTGTACCTGTATCTGTATCTGTACCTGTATCTGTATCTGTATCTGTATCTGTACCTGTATCTGTATATGTATCTGTACCTGTATCTGTATATGTACCTGTATCTGTATCTGTATATGTACCTGTACCTGTATATGTACCTGTACCTGTATCTGTATCTGTATATGTACCTGTATATGTACCTGTATATGTATCTGTATATGTACCTGTACCTGTATATGTACCTGTACCTGTATCTGTATCTGTATATGTACCTGTATCTGTACATGTATCTGTATCTGTACCTGTACCTGTATCTGTATATGTACCTGTATCTGTATATGTATCTGTATATGTACCTGTATATTTACCTGTACCTGTATCTGTATCTGTATCTGTATCTGTACATGTATATGTACCTGTATCTGTACCTGTACCTGTATCTGTATCTGTATCTGTACCTGTACATGTATCTGTAGCTGTACCTGTACCTGTATCTGTATCTGTATATGTACCTGTATCTGTATCTGTACCTGTATCTGTATATGTACCTGTATCTGTATATGTATCTGTATATGTACCTGTATATTTACCTGTACCTGTATCTGTATCTGTATCTGTACATGTATCTGTACCTGTACCTGTATCTGTACCTGTACCTGTATCTGTATATGTACATGTATCTGTAGCTGTACCTGTACATGTATCTGTAGCTGTACCTGTACCTGTATCTGTATCTGTATATGTACCTGTATATGTACCTGTACCTGTACCTGTATCTGTATATGTAGCTGTATATGTACCTGTATCTGTATCTGTATATGTATCTGTATCTGTATCTGTATATGTACCTGTATCTGTATCTGTATATGCACCTGTACCTGTACCTGTATCTGTACCTGTATATGTATCTGTATATGTACCTGTATCTGTATCTGTATCTGTACCTGTACCTGTATCTGTATCTGTATATGTATCTGTATCTGTATCTGTATATGTACCTGTATCTGTATCTGTATATGCACCTGTACCTGTACCTGTATCTGTATCTGTATATGTATCTGTATCTGTATCTGTATATGTACCTGTATCTGTATCTGTATATGCACCTGTACCTGTACCTGTATCTGTACCTGTATATGTATCTGTATATGTACCTGTATCTGTATCTGTATCTGTACCTGTATCTGTATCTGTACCTGTACCTGTATCTGTATCTGTACCTGTATCTGTATATGTACCTGTATCTGTATCTGTATATGCACCTGTACCTGTACCTGTATCTGTACCTGTATATGTATCTGTATATGTACCTGTATCTGTATCTGTATATGTATCTGTATATGTATCTGTACCTGTATCTGTATATGTATCTGTACATGTATCTGTACCTGTATATGTACCTGTATATGTATATGTACCTGTACCTGTATATGTATCTGTATATGTACCTGTATATGTATATGTACCTGTACCTGTATATGTACCTGTATATGTACCTGTACCTGTATATGTATCTGTACCTGTATCTGTACCTGTATATGTATCTGTATCTGTATATGTACCTGTATCTGTATCTGTATATGCACCTGTACCTGTACCTGTATCTGTACCTGTATATGTATCTGTATATGTATCTGTACCTGTATCTGTATCTGTATCTGTACCTGTATCTGTACCTGTATATGTACCTGTATATGTACCTGTACCTGTATCTGTATCTGTATCTGTATATGTACCTGTATCTGTACCTGTATATGTACCTGTATATGTATATGTACCTGTATCTGTATATGTATATGTATCTGTACCTGTATATGTATCTGTATATGTACCTGTATCTGTACCTGTATATGTATCTGTATCTGTATCTGTATCTGTACCTGTATCTGTATCTGTACCTGTATCTGTATATGTACCTGTATCTGTATATGTATATGTACCTGTATCTGTACCTGTATATGTACCTGTATATGTATATGTACCTGTACCTGTATATGTATCTGTATATGTACCTGTATCTGTATATGTACCTGTATATGTATATGTATCTGTACCTGTATCTGTATATGTACCTGTATCTGTACCTGTATATGTACCTGTATATGTATATGTACCTGTACCTGTATATGTATCTGTATATGTACCTGTATATGTATATGTACCTGTATATGTATATGTACCTGTACCTGTATATGTACCTGTATATGTACCTGTATATGTATATGTACCTGTACCTGTATCTGTACCTGTATATGTACCTGTATATGTATATGTACCTGTACCTGTATATGTATCTGTATATGTACCTGTACCTGTATCTGTACATGTATATGTACCTGTATATGTATATGTACCTGTACCTGTATATGTATCTGTATCTGTACCTGTATCTGTATCTGTATCTGTACCTGTATCTGTATCTGTATATGTACCTGTACCTGTATATGTATCTGTATATGTACCTGTATCTGTATATGTACCTGTATATGTATATGTACCTGTACCTGTATATGTACCTGTACCTGTATATGTATCTGTACCTGTATCTGTATATGTACCTGTATCTGTACCTGTATATGTACCTGTATATGTATATGTACCTGTACCTGTATATGTATCTGTATATGTACCTGTATATGTATATGTACCTGTATATGTATATGTACCTGTACCTGTATATGTACCTGTATATGTACCTGTATATGTATATGTACCTGTACCTGTATCTGTACCTGTATATGTACCTGTATATGTATATGTACCTGTACCTGTATATGTATCTGTATATGTACCTGTACCTGTATCTGTACATGTATATGTACCTGTATATGTACCTGTACCTGTATATGTATCTGTAGCTGTACCTGTATCTGTATCTGTATATGTACCTGTACCTGTATATGTATCTGTATCTGTACCTGTATCTGTATCTGTATCTGTACCTGTATCTGTATCTGTATATGTACCTGTACCTGTATATGTATCTGTATATGTACCTGTACCTGTATCTGTACATGTATATGTACCTGTATATGTACCTGTATATGTATATGTACCTGTACCTGTATCTGTACCTGTATATGTACCTGTATATGTATATGTACCTGTACCTGTATATGTATCTGTACCTGTATCTGTACCTGTATATGTACCTGTACCTGTACCTGTATATGTATCTGTATCTGTATCTGTATCTGTACCTGTACCTGTACCTGTATCTGTATATGTACCTGTATCTGTATATGTATATGTACCTGTATCTGTATATGTACCTGTATCTGTATATGTACCTGTATCTGTATATGTACCTGTACCTGTATATGTATCTGTATATGTACCTGTATCTGTATATGTACCTGTATCTGTATATGTACCTGTATCTGTATATGTATCTGTACCTGTATATGTATCTGTACCTGTATCTGTACCTGTATCTGTACCTGTATATGTACCTGTATCTGTATATGTACCTGTACCTGTATCTGTATATGTATCTGTATCTGTATAATCACATGAATCATGAATACTTTAGAAGAGATTCCCAAAATGAAAATCTCTTTGAGCTGATTGGCTGGTGTTTTTTACAGTGTTTTAATGGGCTGCCAGTTGGGAAACTCTGCCGAACATGGTTTAGCTAAATGCTGCACAAAGAGACGGGGACACCGTTGTTCCCCTCTCCTGCTGCTGCCAACAGCCTCCCACATCTCGTTGTATTTAGGGAGACACCATCTCTTTGTAGAGTATTTAGCTAAACTATGTTAGACAGAGTTTCCCAACTGGCAGCCCATTAAAACACTGTAAAACACACCAGCAGAGAGTGATGTTGAGGGAGATGTACTATGTGGGATGGGAGAAAGTTGTTCTGAATACCAGGGGTATATACCAGGGGGATACGGAGACAGATATACTGAATACCAGGGGGATATACCAGGGGGATACAGAGACAGATATACTGAATACCAGGGGGATATACCAGGGGATACAGAGACAGATATACTGAATACCAGGGGGATATACCAGGGGGATACAGAGACAGATATACTGAATACCAGGGGGATATACCAGGGGAATACGGAGACAGATATATTGTATACCAGGGGGATATGGAGAATGATATACTGTATACCAGGGGGATATACCAGGGGATATGGAGAAAGATATACTGAATACCAGGGGTATATACCAGGGGGATATAGAGAAAGATATATTGTATACCAGGGGATAACGGAGAAAGATATATTGTATACCAGGGGGATATGGAGAATGATATACTGTATACCAGGGGGATATACCAGGGGATATGGAGAATGATATACTGAATACCAGGGGTATATACCAGTGGGATATAGAGAAAGATATATTGTATACCAGGGGGATACGGAGAAAGATATATTGTATACCAGGGGGATATGGAGAATGATATACTGTATACCAGGGGGATATACCAGGGGGATATGGAGAAATATGTACTGTATACCAGGGGAATATACCAGGGGGATATGGAGAAAGATATATTGTATACCAGGGGGATATGGAGAATGATATACTGTATACCAGGGGGATATACCAGGGGGATATGGAGAATGATATACTGAATACCAGGGGTATATACCAGGGGGATATAGAGAAAGATATATTGTATACCAGGGGGATACTGGAGAAAGATATATTGTATACCAGGGGGATATGGAGAATGATATACTGTATACCAGGGGGATATACCAGGGGGATATGGAGAAATATGTACTGTATACCAGGGGAATATACCAGGGGATATGGAGAAAGATATATTGTATACCAGGGGTATATACCAGGGGGATATGGAGAAAGATATACTGTATACCAGGGGATATGGAGAATGATATACTGTATACCAGGGGGATATACCAGGGGATATGGAGAATGATATACTGTATACCAGGGGGATATACCAGGGGGATATGGAGAAAGATATACTGAATACCAGGGGAATATACCAGGGGGATATGGAGAAAGATGTACTGTATACCAGGGATATATACCAGGGGGATATGGAGAATGATATACTGAATACCAGGGGGATATGGAGAATGATATACTGAATACCAGGGGGATATGGAGAATGATATATTGTATACCAGGGGAATATACCAGGGGATATGGAGAAAGATATACTGAATACCAGGGGAATATACCAGGGGGATATGGAGAAAGATATATTGTATACCAGGGGGATATACCAGGGGGATATGGAGAAAGATATATTGTATACCAGGGGGATATACCAGGGGGATATGGAGAAAGATATATTGTATACCAGGGGAATACGGAGAAAGATATACTGTATACCAGGGGGATATGGAGAAAGATATATTGTATACCAGGGGAATACGGAGAAAGATATATTGTATACCAGGGGAATACGGAGAAAGATATATTGTATACCAGGGGAATACTGGAGAAAGATATATTGTATACAAGGGGAATACGGAGAAAGATATATTGTATACCAGGGGGATATGGAGAATGATATACTGTATACCAGGGGGATATACCAGGGGGATATGGAGAATGATATACTGTATACCAGGGGGATATGGAGAATGATATACTGTATACCAGGGGGATATACCAGGGGGATATGGAGAATGATATACTGTATACCAGGGGGATATACCAGGGGGATATGGAGAAAGATGTACTGTATACCAGGGGGATATGGAGAATAAAAAGCAGTAGAACTGGCTTCCAGATGCACAGTTGAGTTCGAGGGACTTTACGAGATGGGAGAAGTGTGAACCAGAGTATTAAGTCTATGTCTTACCCAGGTCCATGCTCTTGGAGGTCTTGGAGATCTTGGTGTGGTGGTACTGAAACTGGGCCAGCTGTGGTCCAGGGATGGGCCTGGTGGAGCGATCCCCTGGGGCTGGTCCAGGGATGGGCCTGGTGGAGCGATCCCCTGGGGCTGGTCCAGGGATGGGCCTGGTGGAGCTATCCCCTGGGGCTGGTCCAGGGATGGGCCTAGTGGAGCGATCCCCTGGGGCTGGTCCAGGGATGGGCCTGGTGGAGCGATCCCCTGGGGCTGGTCCAGGGATGGGCCTGGTGGAGCGATCCCCTGGGGCTGGTCCAGGGATGGGCCTAGTGGAGCGATCCCCTGGGGCTGGTCCAGGGATGGGCCTGGTGGAGCTATCCCCTGGGGCTGGTCCAGGGATGGGCCTGGTGGAGCTATCCCCTGGGGCTAGACTCAGGGCTTCCTGACGGGGAGATATAAGAGTCAGCTCCTCGTCATCATCCTCTTCACCAACGTGGGTGGAACTTCCATTAAAGACTGGAGAGGAGGAGAGAGAGACCACAGAGCAACCGACGGAAACATTATATGGAAAGTCTCCATTCAAAACGGTTGTTATTTCAGGACTGACGGTGTATTTCTGGTGAAAACGGAAAATCATTCAACACGGATTTAATCTGGGCTGAGAGACTGTTGTGTACTAGGGTCAAGGGCAGAACTGAAGAGTTCAGGTGGTTCTGTGGAAAGAGGTTTACTATAGCAATGCATTTCAACATCTCTATATTTAATTTACATTTCGTTTTGTCGTCATTTTAGCAGGACACTCTTATCCTGAGTGACTTACAATCAGACGTTTACATCTTTCACAACATAGAGTCACAGCGTTATAGAATTTACTCTGAACCAGACGTTTACATCTTTCACAACGCAGAGTCACAGCGTTATAGAATTTACTCTGAACCAGACGTTTACATCTTTCACAACGCAGAGTCACAGCGTTATAGAATTTACTCTGAACCAGACGTTTACATCATTCACAACGCAGAGTCACAGCGTTATAGAATTTACTCTGAACCAGACGCTTACATCTTTCACAACGCAGAGTCACAGCGTTATAGAATTTACTCTGAACCAGACGTTTACATCATTCACAACGCAGAGTCACAGCGTTATAGAATTTACTCTGAACCAGACGTTTACATCATTCACAACGCAGAGTCACAGCGTTATAGAATTTACTCTGAACCAGACGTTTACATCATTCACAACGCAGAGTCACAGCGTTATAGAATTTACTCTCAATCAGACGTTTACATCTTTCACAACGCAGAGTCACAGCGTTATAGAATTTACTCTGAATCAGACGTTTACATCATTCACAACGCAGAGTCACAGCGTTATAGAATTTACTCTGAACCAGACGTTTACATCTTTCACAACGCAGAGTCACAGCGTTATAGAATTTACTCTGAACCAGACGTTTACATCTTTCACAACGCAGAGTCACAGCGTTATAGAATTTACTCTGAACCAGACGTTTACATCTTTCACAACGCAGAGTCACAGCGTTATAGAATTTACTCTGAACCAGACATTTACATCATTCACAACGCAGAGTCACAGCGTTATAGAATTTACTCTCAATCAGACGTTTACATCTTTCACAACGCAGAGTCACAGCGTTATAGAATTTACTCTGAACCAGACGTTTACATCTTTCACAACGCAGAGTCACAGCGTTATATAAATTACTCTCAATCAGACGTTTACATCTTTCACAACGCAGAGTCACAGCGTTATAGAATTTACTCTGAACCAGACGTTTACATCTTTCACAACGCAGAGTCACAGCGTTATAGAATTTACTCTGAACCAGACGTTTACATCTTTCACAACGCAGAGTCACAGCGTTATAGAATTTACTCTGAACCAGACGTTTACATCTTTCACAACGCAGAGTCACAGCGTTATAGAATTTACTCTGAACCAGACGTTTACATCTTTCACAACGCAGAGTCACAGCGTTATAGAATTTACTCTGAACCAGACGTTTACATCTTTCACAACGCAGAGTCACAGCGTTATAGAATTTACTCTCAATCAGACGTTTACATCTTTCACAACGCAGAGTCACAGCGTTATAGAATTTACTCTGAACCAGACGCTTACATCTTTCACAACGCAGAGTCACAGCGTTATAGAATTTACTCTGAACCAGACGTTTACATCTTTCACAACGCAGAGTCACAGCGTTATAGAATTTACTCTGAACCAGACGTTTACATCTTTCACAACGCAGAGTCACAGCGTTATAGAATTTACTCTGAACCAGACGTTTACATCTTTCACAACGCAGAGTCACAGCGTTATAGAATTTACTCTGAACCAGACGTTTACATCATTCACAACGCAGAGTCACAGCGTTATAGAATTTACTCTGAACCAGACGTTTACATCTTTCACAACGCAGAGTCACAGCGTTATAGAATTTACTCTGAACCAGACTTTTACATCTTTCACAACGCAGAGTCACAGCGTTATAGAATTTACTCTGAACCAGACTTTAAAAACCTGACTCTGTGGATATGTGTGTGTGTGTGTGTGTGTGTGTGTGTGTGTGTGTGTGTGTGTGTGTGAATGTGTGTGTGTGTGTGTGTGTGTGTGTGTGTGTGTGTGTGTGTGTGTGTGTGTGTGTGTGTGTGTGTGTGTGTGTGTGATAGTGAGACCACAGAGTTTCTAAACCCAGAGGCTCAACATCACAAGACTTCCAGGAATGATTGGGCGGCAGACCAAACCGACCAGGCCAGAGTTTGGGGTTTCAGAAGTCGAGAGAAAAGTGAAAAATAAAAAATTCTTACATAGTTGTTTATTTTCTCTAAATCTAAAGACACAACCTAAAGTTGTTTAAAGTTTTAAATAGTTAATGTTATTAACTATCAACATCGTCACAAAGACACCTTTTCATTCATCTACAGTAGATACAGTAGTTATGTACAGAGTAGATATGTACAGAGTAGATATGTACAGTAGATATGTACAGTAGATATGTACAGTAGATATGTACAGTAGATATGTACAGAGTAGATATGTACAGTAGATATGTACAGTAGATATGTACAGTAGATATGTACAGAGTAGATATGTACAGTAGATATGTACAGTAGATATGTACAGTAGATATGTACAGTAGATATGTACAGAGTAGATATGTACAGTAGATATGTACAGTAGATATGTACAGAGTAGATATGTACAGTAGATATGTACAGTAGATATGTACAGTAGTTATGTACAGAGTAGATATGTACAGTAGATATGTACAGTAGATATGTACAGTAGATATGTACAGTAGATATGTGCAGTAGGTATGTACAGTAGATATGTACAGTAGTTATGTACAGAGTAGATATGTACAGTAGATATGTACAGTAGATATGTACAGTAGATATGTACAGTAGATATGTACAGTAGATATGTGCAGTAGGTATGTACAGTAGATATGTAGAGTAGATATGTACAGTAGATATGTACAGTAGATATGTACAGTAGATATGTACAGTAGATATGTACAGTAGATATGTACAGTAGATATGTAGAGTAGATATGTACAGTAGTTATGTACAGTAGATATGTAGAGTAGATATGTACAGTAGATATGTAGAGTAGATATGTGCAGTAGTTATGTACAGTAGATATGTACAGTAGATATGTAGAGTAGATATGTACAGTAGTTATGGTACAGTAGATATGTACAGTAGATATGTACAGTAGATATGTAGAGTAGATATGTACAGTAGTTATGTACAGTAGATATGTAGAGTAGATATGTACAGTAGATATGTAGAGTAGATATGTGCAGTAGTTATGTACAGTAGATATGTACAGTAGATATGTAGAGTAGATATGTACAGTAGTTATGTACAGTAGATATGTACAGTAGATATGTACAGTAGATATGTGCAGTATATATGTAGAGTAGATATGTACAGTAGATATGTACAGTAGATATGTACAGTAGATATGTACAGTAGATATGTAGAGTAGATATGTAGAGTAGATATGTAGAGTAGATATGTACAGTATATATGTAGAGTAGATATGTGCAGTAGTTATGTACAGTAGATATGTACAGTAGATATGTAGAGTAGATATGTACAGTAGTTATGTACAGTAGATATGTACAGTAGATATGTATAGTAGATATGTAGAGTAGATATGTACAGTAGATATGTACAGTAGATATGTACAGTAGATATGTAGAGTAGATATGTACAGTAGTTATGTACAGTAGATATGTACAGTAGATATGTACAGTAGTTATGTACAGTAGTTATGTACAGTAGATATGTACAGTAGATATGTACAGTAGATATGTACAGTAGATATGTAGAGTAGATATGTACAGTAGTTATGTACAGTAGATATGTACAGTAGATATGCACAGTAGATATGTACAGTAGATATGTACAGTAGATATGTAGAGTAGTTATGTGCAGTAGAAATGTAGAGTAGATATGTACAGTAGATATGTACAGTAGATATGTACAGTAGATATGTAGAGTAGATATGTAGAGTAGATATGTAGAGTAGATATGTACAGTAGATATGTACAGTAGATATGTACAGTAGTTATGTACAGAGTAGATATGTACAGTAGATATGTACAGTAGATATGTACAGTAGATATGTACAGTAGATATGTACAGTAGTTATGTACAGAGTAGATATGTACAGTAGATATGTACAGTAGATATGTACAGTAGATATGTACAGTAGATATGTACAGTAGATATGTGCAGTAGGTATGTACAGTAGATATGTACAGTAGATATGTACAGTAGTTATGTGCAGTAGATATGTACAGTAGATATGTACAGTATATATGTAGAGTAGATATGTGCAGTAGATATGTACAGTAGATATGTACAGTAGATATGTAGAGTAGATATGTACAGTAGATATGTACAGTAGATATGTACAGTATATATGTAGAGTAGATATGTGCAGTAGTTATGTACAGTAGATATGTAGAGTAGATATGTACAGTAGTTATGTACAGTAGATATGTACAGTAGATATGTATAGTAGATATGTAGAGTAGATATGTACAGTAGATATGTACAGTAGATATGTACAGTAGATATGTAGAGTAGATATGTAGAGTAGATATGTACAGTAGATATGTAGAGTAGATATGTGCAGTAGTTATGTACAGTAGATATGTACATTAGATATGTAGAGTAGATATGTACAGTAGTTATGTACAGTAGATATGTACAGTAGATATGTACAGTAGATATGTGCAGTAGATATGTACAGTAGATATGTACAGTAGTTATGTACAGTAGATATGTAGAGTAGATATGTACAGTAGATATGTAGAGTAGATATGTACAGTAGATATGTAGAGTAGATATGTACAGTAGTTATGTACAGTAGATATGTACAGTAGATATGTACAGTAGATATGTGCAGTAGATATGTACAGTAGATATGTACAGTATATATGTAGAGTAGATATGTGCAGTAGATATGTACAGTAGATATGTACAGTAGATATGTAGAGTAGATATGTACAGTAGTTATGTACAGTAGATATGTACAGTAGATATGTACAGTAGATATGTGCAGTAGATATGTACAGTATATATGTAGAGTAGATATGTGCAGTAGTTATGTACAGTAGATATGTACAGTAGATATGTACAGTAGATATGTACAGTAGATATGTACAGTAGATATGTACAGTAGATATGTAGAGTAGATATGTGCAGTAGATATGTACAGTAGATATGTACATTAGATATGTAGAGTAGATATGTACAGTAGTTATGTACAGTAGATATGTACAGTAGATATGTACAGTAGATATGTGCAGTAGATATGTACAGTAGATATGTACAGTATATATGTAGAGTAGATATGTGCAGTAGATATGTACAGTAGATATGTACAGTAGATATGTAGAGTAGATATGTACAGTAGATATGTACAGTAGATATGTACAGTATATATGTAGAGTAGATATGTGCAGTAGTTATGTACAGTAGATATGTACAGTAGATATGTAGAGTAGATATGTACAGTAGTTATGTACAGTAGATATGTACAGTAGATATGTATAGTAGATATGTAGAGTAGATATGTACAGTAGATATGTACAGTAGATATGTACAGTAGATATGTAGAGTAGATATGTAGAGTAGATATGTAGAGTAGATATGTACAGTAGATATGTAGAGTAGATATGTGCAGTAGTTATGTACAGTAGATATGTACATTAGATATGTAGAGTAGATATGTACAGTAGTTATGTACAGTAGATATGTACAGTAGATATGTACAGTAGATATGTGCAGTAGATATGTACAGTAGATATGTACAGTAGTTATGTACAGTAGATATGTAGAGTAGATATGTACAGTAGATATGTAGAGTAGATATGTGCAGTAGTTATGTACAGTAGATATGTACATTAGATATGTAGAGTAGATATGTACAGTAGTTATGTACAGTAGATATGTACAGTAGATATGTACAGTAGATATGTGCAGTAGATATGTACAGTAGATATGTAGAGTAGATATGTGCAGTAGTTATGTACAGTAGATATGTACAGTAGATATGTAGAGTAGATATGTACAGTAGATATGTACAGTAGATATGTACAGTAGATATGTGGAGTAGATATGTACAGTAGTTATGTACAGTAGATATGTACAGTAGATATGTACAGTAGTTATGTACAGTAGTTATGTACACAGTAGATATGTACAGTAGATATGTGAAGTAGTTATGTGCAGTAGATATGTACAGTAGATATGTGCAGTAGATATGTACCGTAGATATGTACAGTAGATATGTACAGTAGTTATGTACAGTAGATATGTACAGTAGATATGCACAGTAGATATGTACAGTAGATATGTACAGAGTAGATATGTAGAGTAGATATGTAGAGTAGATATGTAGAGTAGATATGTACAGTAGATATGTACAGAGTAGATATGTACAGAGTAGATATGTAGAGTAGATATGTAGAGTAGATATGTACAGTAGATATGTACAGTAGATATGTACAGAGTAGATATGTAGAGTAGATATGTAGAGTAGATATGTAGAGTAGATATGTACAGTAGATATGTACAGTAGATATGTAGAGTAGATATGTAGAGTAGATATGTAGAGTAGTTATGTGCAGTAGAAATGTAGAGTAGATATGTACAGTAGATATGTACAGTAGATATGTAGAGTAGATATGTAGAGTAGATATGTAGAGTAGATATGTAGAGTAGATATGTACAGTAGATATGTACAGTAGATATGTAGAGTAGATATGTACAGTAGATATGTAGAGTAGATATGTACAGTAGATATGTACAGTAGATATGTACAGTAGATATGTAGAGTAGATATGTACAGTAGTTATGTACAGTAGATATGTAGAGTAGATATGTAGAGTAGATATGTACAGTAGATATGTACAGTAGATATGTACAGTAGATATGTGCAGTAGATATGTACAGTAGATATGTACAGTAGATATGTAGAAAGAATAATTTATTTCAGCTTTTATTTCTTTCATCCCCATTCCCAGTGGGTCAAAAGTTTACATACAGTCAATTAGTATTTGGTAGCATTGCCTTTAAATTGTTTAACTAGGATTCAAATGTTTTGTGTTGCCTTCCACAAGCTTCGCACAATAATTTGGGTGAATTTTAGCCATTTCCTCCTGACAGAGCTGGTGCTGCTGGGCAGAGTTTGTAGGCCTCCTTGCTCGCCTGCAGCTTTTCCAGTTCTGCCCCAATGTTCTATAGGATTGAGGAGAGGGCTTTGTGATGGCCACTCCAATACCTTGACTTTGTTGTCCTTATGCCATTTTGACACAACTTTGGAAGTATTCTTGGGGTCATTGTCCATTAGGAAGACCTATTTGCAACCAAACTTGAACTTCCTGACTTCCACACAACCCAACACAAATATAAAATAAAATATATATTGGTGCTTTATCTTTTCTACATACTTTAAATATTTAAATGTTTAGTTTATTTGAACACTGTTTGGCGGCCCGAAAAGAAAACTTAGGTGGCCCACCCTGGGATTACAATGGTAGAAAAATCACTGTGTGTGTGTGTGTGTGTGTGTGTGTGTGTGTGTGTCTGTGTGTGTGTGTGTGTGTGTGTGTGTGTGTGTGTGTGTGTGTGTGTGTGTGTGTGTGTGTTCAGGATGGTAAGTATTGAACATGGGTTTCTGTCTATTTGATAGAGGAGCTGCATGAGGCTCAGTAAGAGATGGAATCCACAATGACACATTGATACAGCACACAGCACAAACACTCATCATTCATTATCACACACACACACACACACGCACGCACGCACGCACACACACACACACACACACACACACACACACACACACACACACACACACACACACACACACACACACACACACACACACACACACACACACACACACACAGCACAAACACTGAGCAGCGAGGGTGTTGAGAAGTGAGGGTGTTGAGCAGTGAGGGTGTTGAGAAGAGAGGGTGTTGAGCGGTGAGGGTGTTGAGCGGCGAGGGTGTTGAGCAGTGAGGGTGTTGATGGTATGATGCATCTCTCTTTCTCTCTCTCTCTCTCTCTCTCTATATATGTCTCTCTATCTCTCTCTGTCTCACTCTGTCTCTGTCTCTCTGTGTCTCTCACTCTGTCTGTCTCTCTCTGTCTCTCTCTGTCTCTGTCTCTCTCTCTCTCTCTCTGTCAATTAAATTCAAAAGGGGCTTTATTGGCATGGGAAACATGTGGTAACATTGCAAAAGGGAAGTGAGGTAGATAATATACAAAAGTGAAATAAACAAAAATTAACAGTAAACATTACACATACAGAAATTTATAAACAATAAAGACATTACATATGTCATATTAATATATGTCTATACAATGTTGTAACAATGTACAAATGGTTAAAGGACACAAGATAAAATAAATAAGCATAAATATGAGTTGTATTTACAATGGTGTTTGTTCTTCACTGGTTGCCCTTTTCTCATGGCAACAGGTCACAAATCTTGCTGCTCTGATGGCACACTGTGGAATTTCACCCAGTAGATATGGGAGTTTATCAAAATTGGTTTTGTTTTCCAATTCTTTGTGGATCTGTGTAATCTGAGGGAAATATGTCTCTCTAATATGGTCATACATTGGGCAGGAGGTTAGGAAGTGCAGCTCAGTTTCCACCTCATTTTGTGGGCAGTGAGCACATAGCCTGTCTTCTCTTGAGAGCCATGTCTCTCTCTCTCTGTATCTCTCTCTGTCTCTCTCTCTCTCTGTATCTCTCTCTCTCTCTGTATCTCTCTCTCTTTTTGCCTCTGTCTCTCTCTTTCACTATTTATTTATCTATTTCTTTCTCTCACCTTCCACCCCTTCCACACACCATCACATTCATATGTGTCTGCTGGAGTGTTTGTAGAGCGGCACGGAGGATATGATTAATATCCCTGCTTTAACGCACAGAGCAATTAATCCATCACCGCCGTCTTATTTACTACTAAGCTTCGCTACCGTGTGGTTCCCCCATGGAGGTTTACACATCCTCTTATCTCGTTATGCCATCGACTATGATCAGCTGTTCCAGTCAGCCGTGTGTGGCGGTGAAGTGTTACTTTCTGGAGCTGAAACACATCAATGTCCTTCAAGGGTTTCAGTCATAGCATGGATGTGTACTGAACCACGGTGCTCTACAGAAACATTTTGAGCTTCATTTAGTCCTCTTTGTAGTCCACAGTGCTCTATGCTTTCATGTAGTCCTCTTTATAGTCCACAGTGCTCTACGAAACATGCTGAGCTTCATTTAGTCCTCTTTGTAGTCCACGGTGCTCTACAGAAACATTTTGAGCTTCATTTAGTCCTCTTTATAGTCCACAGTGCTCTACAGAAACATTATAAGCTTCATTTAGTCCTCTTTATAGTCACGGTGCTCTACAGGAACATTTTGAGCTTCATTTAGTCCTCTTTTTGTAGTCCATGGTGCTCTACAGAAACATGCTGAGCTTCATTTAGTCCTCTTTCTAGTCCACGGTGCTCTACAGGAACATTTTGAGCTTCATTTAGTCCTCTTTGTAGTCCACTGTGCTCTACAGAAGCATTTTGAGCTTAATTTAGTCCTCTTTGTAGTCCACGGTGCTCTACAGAAACATTCTAGCTTCATTTAGTCCTCTTTATAGTCCACGGTGCTCTACAGAAACATTCTAAGCTTCATTTAGTCCTCTTTATAGTCCCACGGTGCTCTACAGAAACATTCAATCATAGAGTGCCTTCATAAAGTATTCATCAAATTTGGCAGCGATTACAGCTGTGAGTCTTTTTTAGGGTAGTCTCTCTCCCTCTCTCTCTCTCTTTCTCTCTCTCTCACTCTCTCTCTCTCTCTCTCTCTCTCTCTCCCCTATCCCTCTCTCTGTCTCTCTCTCTCTCCCTTTCCTCTCTCTCTCACCTGTCTCTCTCGCTCCACCATCTCTCTCTCTGCCTCTGGCTCTCTCTCTCTACATCTCTCTCTCTCACTATGTATTTCTCTCTTTCTTTCTCTCACCTTCCACCTTCCACACATCACATTCATATATCGTCTGCTAGAGTGTTTGCAGAGCGGCACAGAAAATATTATTAATATTAATATCAATAAAATAAACTCTTCAATTTCAAACTTGGTTGTTGATCATTGCTAGACAGCCATTTTCAAATCTTTCCATAGATCTTCATGTCAAAACTGTAACTAGCCCACTTTAGAACATTCACTGTCTTCTTGGTAACCAACTCCAGTGTAGATTTGGCCTTGTGTTTTAGGTTATTGTCCTGCTGAAAGGTGAATTTGTCTCCCAGTGTCTGTTGGAAAGCAGACTGAACCAGGTTTTCCTCTAGGATTTTGACTGTGCTTATAGCTATATTCTGTTTATTTTTATAGAGAAAAGAGACTCATAGGTCTTGCCGATGACCAGCATACCCATAACATGATGCAGCCACCACTAAACTTCAAAACATGAAGTGGTACTCAGTGATGTGTTGGTTGCCCCAAACATAACACTTTGTATTCAGTTGAAAAAGTTATTTAGTGCCTTATTGCACATTTTGGAATATTCTTTCTTCTGTACAGACATCCTTCTTTCCACTCTGTCATTTAGGTTCGTATTGTGGAGTAACTACAATGTTGTTGATCCATCCTCAGTTTTATCCTATCACAGCCATTCAACTCATCATCATTGAACTCATGGTGGCTTCCTTCCCCAATCAAAAGTGTAATTAACAGCTTTATATTGCTCAAAGGGATATTCAGTGTTATTACTGTGTTTTACCCATCTACCAATTGGTGTTCTTCTTTGAGAGGCATTGGAAAACCTCCTTGGTCTTTGTTGTTGAATCTATGCTTGAAATTCACTACTCGACTGAGGGACCTTAAAGACAATTACATGTATTTATTTATATTTTATTTTACCTTTATTTAACCAGACAAGTCAGTTAAGAACATATTCCTATTTTCAATGACGGCCTGGGGACAATGGGTTAACTGCCTGTTCAGGGGCAGAACGACAGATTTGTACCTTGTCAGCTTGGGGTTTGACCTCGCAACCTTCTGGTTACTAGTCCAACGCTCTAACCACTAGGCTAGGTATGGGAAACAGATATGGGATAATCATTCAAAACCACTTTTATTGCACACAGGTTGAGGCCATACATGTTATGTGACTGGTTAAGAAATGTATCAAATCAAATGTACACCTGAATTTATTTAGGCTTGTCATAACAAAGGGGATGAAGACGTATTGACTAAAGACATTTCATTTTTTAAATGTTTATTATTTTGTATTAAAAAAATCCAATTGGACATTGTGGGGTATTGTGTGTGAATCGGTGAATCTCAAATTAATCCATTTTAAATTCAAATGTGGAAAAAGTCCAGGGCTGTGAAAACTGTCTAAAACCACTCTAGATGGGCAATTGACAGAGTGTGGCTTTAAATCCAGAGCTAACAATACCACCAGTTTACCACCAGATTACCACCAGAGCAAACAATACCACCAGGTTACCACCAGATTACCACCATAGCAAGCAATACCACCAGGTTACCACCAGATTACCACCAGAGCTAGCAATACCACCAGGTTACCACCAGATTACCACCAGAGTTAGCAACACTACCAGATTACCAACAAATTACCACCAGAGCTAGCAATACTACCAGATTACTACCAGAGCTAGCAATACTACCAGATTACCACCAGAGCTAGCAATACTACCAGATTACCACCAGAGTTAGCAACACTACCAGATTACCACCATATTACCACCAGAGCTAGCAATACTACCAGATTACCACCAGAGTTAGCAACACTACCAGATTACCACCAGATTACCACCAGAGCTAGCAATACTACCAGATTACCACCAGAGATAGCAATACTACCAGATTACCACCAGAACTAGCAACACTACCAGATTACTATCAGATTACCACCAGAGCTAGCAATACTATCAGATTACAACCAGAGATAGCAATACTACCAGATTACCACCAGAACTAGCAACACTACCAGATTACTATCAGATTACCACAGAGCTAGTAATACTACCAGATTACAACCAAATGACCACCGGATTACCACCAGAGCTAGCAATACTGTCAGATTACCACCAGAGCTAGCGATCGATAGGATACCACCAGAGCACCACCAGATTACTACCAGATTACCACCAGAGCACCACAGATTACTACCAGATTCAATTTGACTCGGCCAACCAGATTCAATTTGACTTGGCCAACCAGATTCAATTTGACTTGGCCAACCAGATTCAATTTGACTTGGCCAACCAGATTCAATTTGACTTGGCCAACCAGATTCAATTTGACTTGGCCAACCAGATTCAATTTGACTTGGCCTACAAAACAATAACAATGTCTCACACAAGCAGCCTTCCCTTTGGTGGCTTGTAATCAGGACATCTGGTTAACAGATATCAGCATATGTGTCACGGTTTTCATAAGGTGAAGGAGAGTCGGACAAACTGCAGCGTGTATATTGTGATCCATGTTTAATAAAACAGATTACAACCAGAGATAGCAATACTACCAGATTACCACCAGAACTAGCAACACTACCAGATTACTATCAGATTACCAACAGAGCTAGTAATACTACCAGATTACAAAAATGACCACCGGATTACCACCAGAGCTAGCGATACGGCAGAGATTACCACCAGATTACTACCAGATTACCACCAGACTTGGCCAACCAGATTCAATTTGACTTGGACAACCAAATGAATTTTGACTTGGACAACCAGATTCAATTTGACTTGGCCAACCAGATTCAATTTGACTTGGACAACCAAATGAATTTTTGACTTGGCCAACCAAATTAATTTTGACTTAGTCAACCAGATTCATTTTGACTTGGCCAACCAGATTCATTTGACATGGCCAACCAGATTCAATTTGACATGGCCCAAAAAATTAATTTTGACTTGGCCAACCAGATTCAATTTGACTCGGCCAACCAGATTCTATTTGTGACCAACCAGATTCTATTTGACTCGGCCAACCAGATTCTATTTGACTCGGCCAACCAGATTCAATTTGACTCGGCCAACCAGATTCAATTTGACTTGGCCAACCAGATTCAATTTGACTTGGCCAACCAGATTCAATTTGACTTGGCCTACAAAAACAATAACAATGTCTCACACAAGCAGCCTTCCTTTGGTCGCTTGTAATCAGGACATCTGGTTAACAGATATCAGCATATGTGTCACGGTTTTCATAAGGTGAAGGAGAGTCGGACCAAACTGCAGCGTGTATATTGTGATCCATGTTTAATAAAACAAACGTAACACGAATCCAAAACACAAACCCTACAAAACAATAAATGTAATGAAAACCGAAACAGCCTAAACTGGTGCAAACTAACACATGATAAGGACGTCAAGACACTCAGGAAAATCACCCACAATACAACCAAAGAATATGGCTGCCTAAATATGGTTCCCCAATCAGAGACAACGATAAGCACCTGCCTCTGATGGAGAACCACTCCAGACAGCCATAGACTTTGCTAGATAACCCCACTAGCTACAATCCCAAATACATACACACCAAAACCCCAAGACAAAACACACCACAATACAAAAACTCCATGCCACACCCTGGCCTGACCCAATACATGAAGAAAAACACAAAATACTTAGACCAGGGCGTGACAATATGTAAGATATCGTTAACTACTTGAATACATTATTCTACATATGCCTGTGTAAAAACGTGTTTAATTGTGACTTCGCTGACTGTGCTACCCTCTTGGTATTATACATACTGAACGTGGACAACTACATTAGACACTCGGTATGTCTCAGATGGCACCCTATTCCCTACATAGTGCACTACTTTAGACCAGGAACCTATGGGCCCTACTCAAAAAGTAGTGCACTATATAGAGAAATAGGGTGCTATTTTAAAGAGGGACTCATGTTAAGTAGTCTAGCACACTACAATGTGTACGCTAATAACATGCCCTAGATACAATTCATTACATCAACATTAACGATTCCAAGGTTAGGACTGTTTATCCAAATCAAAACTCAAGTATATACAGGCAGACCAAGACAGATATATATATATATATACAGATAGAGAGAGACAGAGAGAGACAGAGACAGGAGACAGAGAGAGACAGAGACAGAGAGAGAAAAGACAGAAACAGAGAGAAAGACAGAAACAGAGAGACAGAGACATATAGAGAGACAGACAGAGAGAGAGACAGAGACAGAGACAGACAGAGAGACAGAGAGAGAGACACAGAGAGAGAGAGAGAGAGAGACCCAACCAAATCATGAGAAAACAAAAATATAATTACTTGACACATTGGAAAGTATTAACAAAAAAACAGAGCAAACTAGAATGCTATTTGGCGCTAAACAGAGAGTACACAGCGGCAGAATACCTGACCACTGTGACCCAAAATTAAGGAAAGCTTTGACTATGTACAGACTCAGCGAGCATAGCCTTGCTATTGAGAAAGACCGCCGTAGGCAGACATGGCTCTCAAGAGAAGACAGGCTATGTGCAAACTGCCCACAAAATGAGGTGGAAACTGAGCTGCACTTCCTACCTCCTGCCCAAATGTATGACCATATTAGAGAGACATATTTCCCTCAGATTACACAGATCCACAAAGAATTTGAAAACAAATCCAATTTTGATAAACTCCCATATCTACTGGGTGAAATTCCACAGTGTGCCATCAGAGCAGCAAGATTTGTGACCTGTTGCCACGAGAAAAGGGCAACCAGTGAAGAACACACACCATTGTAAATAAAACCCATATTTATGCTTATTTATTTTATTTTGTGTCCTTTAACCATTTATACATTGTTAAAACACTGTATAGATATATATAATATGACATTTGTAATGTCTTTATTGTTTTGAAACTTCTGTATTTGTAATGTTTACTGTTAATTTCTATTGTTTATTTCACTTTTGAATATTATCTACCTCACTTGCTTTGGCAATGTTAACACATGTTACCCATGCCAATAAAACCCCTTGAATTGAATTGACAGAGAGAGACAGCAGAGAGAGAGAGACACAGAGAGAGAGACAGAGAGAGAGACAGAGACAGAGAGACAGAGAGAGAGACAGAGAGAGACAGAGAGAGAGAGAGAGAGAGAGAGAGAGAGAGAGACAGAGAGAGAGAGAGACACAGAGAGAGACAGACAGACAGAGAGACACAGAGAGAGAGACAGAGAGAGAGACAGAGACAGAGAGAGAGACAGAGAGAGAGACAGAGAGAGACACAGAGAGACAGACAGACAGAGAGACTACTACTCCTCTAGTAAGGGAGAACCTCTCAAAGATTATGCCTCTATTGAAGAGTTGTTGGGTCTGAGATAGAAAGAACTATAAAAAACATATATTATAATATCCAAGAATAAACATGATGTGTTGTCTAGCTGGTTGGTGCTCTGTATCAACATGATGTTGTGTTGTCTAGCTGGTTGGTGCTCTGAATCAACATGATGTTGTGTTGTCTAGCTGGTTGGTGCTCTGAATCAACATGATGTTGTGTTGTCTAGCTGGTTGGTGCTCTGAATCAACATGATGTTGTGTTGTCTAGCTGGTTGGTGCTCTGAATCAACATGATGTTGTGTTGTCTAGCTGGTTGGTGCTCTGAATCAACATGATGTTGTGTTGTCTAGCTGGTTGGTGCTCTGAATCAACATGATGTTGTGTTGTCTAGCTGGTTGGTGCTCTGAATCAACATGATGTTGTGTTGTCTAGCTGGTTGGTGCTCTGAATCAACATGATGTTGTGTTGTCTAGCTGGTTGGTGCTCTGAATCAACATGATGTTGTGTTGTCTAGCTGGTTGGTGCTCTGAATCAACATGATGTTGTGTTGTCTAGCTAGTTGGTGCTCTGGAATCAACATGATGTTGTGTTGTCTAGCTGGTTGGTGCTCTGAATCAACATGATGTTGTGTTACATTTACATTTAAGTCATTTAGCAGACGGCTCTTATCCAGAGCGACTTACAAGTTGGTGAATTCACCTTCTGACATCCAGGTGTCTAGCTGGTTGGTGCTCTGAATCAACATGATG